>NW_028322237.1:3636363-3939393 GCF_059928025.1 Delphinapterus leucas
GTTCAAATATAACACTCATTTCCCACCAGGAAGAGGAATTTACCAAAGGATCAGCATGCTGTGCCGGAACCAGATTAGGGCATGAAGCAATCCTGCGGGTATGCGGCCAGCTCACAAGAAAGCGAGTAGAAGAAAGGAGCTCAGGCGCACTGTCATTCACAAACCTGCAGAGTTATAAATGTCAGCTATTGTCCAAAAATGTATTGAAGTAAGGCTGCGTAGAGGACTTGAAAGCGGGGCAGAATTGCAGGAAAACGAGTTCAGGGGCAGACTGGAATTGCATTTAAAGCATAAGGAAAGAGACAGAAAGTCGACAATGATGCACTTGGTCAAAAAGGGCGTATGCGTTTTTTCCTGAATATATTCAAGAAAAAACACATACGCCCTTTTTGGCCAAACAAGCAAGCCTGTAAAGAAATATGCATTACAATGAAGTCTCACTGCCCCCCTGTCAAAAGGGACATCTGAAAAAAGTGAAAAACCCAGAAAGGCAGGACAGGCCATGGAGAACAGGGAGCCTTGTTATGCTGATGGGTGGGATGTAAATTGCCAACAGCCACTCTGGAGAAGTGTATGGTGTTTCCTCAAACACCTAAAAAACTAAGCAACGGAGCCTACGGCACTTCCACTTATGGTTCTATAGCTTAGGGAAATTAAAATCAAAAAGACACAGCCACCCATAAATTTTGGACGGCTCTGCTTACAAGAACCTCATTTACGGTACAAGTGAAATATCCCAGAAAGCAAAAAATGGATAAAGAAGTTGTTGTACGTACGTACAATGGAATATCACTCAGCAATGAAATCTATGTCATGAGGCCCGTCGCGGCATAATGAGTGGATTCAGGTACGATCATTCTAAGTTAACTAAGTCACACAGAAAAAGAAACACCATAAGATATCTCAAATACACGGAATGCAAACATGGCTGCACATGAACTCAATTACAAAACAGAAAAGGGTCTCATATTTAGAAAACCAACTTATGCTTGCTTAAGGGGAAAGGTGAGTTGTGGTCCTGCATAAAACCAGAGATTGAAATTAGCACAGATACCTTTCCATAAGCAAATATGTAATAGTCAGGACCTACTCCTTGCTCCACGAAATGGACTCAACACCCCATATTCAATGCTTAGGAATATACGTGACTAGTAAGAATCTGAAAACCCATGGATTTATATGTCTCCATAAGAGAATCAAGCATGTGTACAGCGGCATAAACGCAGCAGTGAAAATCCGATAAATCCCATTATCAAAATAAATTACAAAAACAAAACACAATGACAGTGAAATAGAGAGCAATTCTTAAATAATTCACTCAGGGCTTGTGATGCAACCTGGATTTACCACATCTACACGCACAGCTGTGTGAGACATAAGGCTGGACACTTCTGGCTGATAGCATTGGTGAGGTTCGGTGAGGAAACGCAGGCCCTTTGAAGTCATACTGCATGGTACCCATTCCAAGGGTCTTAAATCTCCAGGTTTAAGGGATTCTTCCTTCAGCTAAAACATGCATGGGAAACCCAGAGTATGGTCCACCGTGTGATTGGGAAACGTTTTCAAATGCATCTCAGTTTTCGAACCCTGGTACTGGGGTTCACCATTCCAGACGCTTTACTAACACTCTCCCCACTTGGAGAGTCAGTGCCTTTAACCTCCTGTTTGGCACAGTTTGCAATTTCTTCGCAAGATGAACAGGAATAGGGAGAACAAATGAGAGCCTAGCTGTAGGTGTCTGCACGGGCAAATGGAACGCTCATTTCTCACCAGGAAGATGAATTAAACAAAGGCTCAGCGTGCCCTGCCGGAAACAGATTAGGGCCTTAAGCAATCCTGCGGTTTTGCGGCCAGCTCACAAGAAAGTGAGTTGAAGAAAGGAGCTCAGGACCACTGTATTTCACAAACCTGCAGAGTTATGAATGACAGCTCTCGTCCAAAAATGTATTGAAGTAAGTCTTTGAAGAGGACTTGAAAGCGGGGCAGAATTTCTGGAAAACGATTTCAGGGCGTAGACTGGAATTGCACTTAAAGCATAGGAAATGAGGCAGAATGTCGACAATGATGCACTTGGCCAAAAAGTGCGTATGTGTTTTTTCCTGAATATATTCAGGAGAAAACGCATACGCCCTTTTTGGCCAACCAAGCAAGCGTGTAAAGGAAATCTGCACTACAATGAAGTCTCACTGCCCCCCGGTCAAAAGGGCCATCTAAAAAAGTGTAAAATCCAGAAAGGCAGGACAGGTCATGGAGAACAGGGAGCCTTGTTATGCTGATGGACGGGATGTAAATTGCCAACAGCCACTCTGGAGAAGTGTATGGTGTTTCCTGAAACACGTAGGAAACAAAGCAACACAGCCTATGGCACTTCCACTTATGGTCCTATAGCTTAGGGAAATTAAAATCAAAAACACACAGCCACCCCAAAGTTTGGGACGGCTCTGTTTACAAGAACCTCGTCTACGGTACAAGTTAAATATCCGAGAAAGCAAAAAATGGATAAAGAAGTTGGGGTACGCACATACAATGGAATATCACTCAGCAATGAAATCTACGTCATCAGGCCCATAGCGGCATAATGAGTGGATCCAAGTATGATGATTCTACGAGAAATAAGTCACACAGAAAAAGAAACATCATAAGATATCACTAATACACGGAATGTAAACTTGGCTACACATGAATTGAATTACAAAACAGAACAGTGTCTCAAATTTAGAAAACCAACTTATGCTTGCTTATGGGGAAAGGTGAGTTGGGGTGCTGCAGAAAACCAGAGATTGAAATTAGCACAGATACCGTTCCATAACCCAATATATAATAGACAAGACCTACTCCTTGCTCAACGAAATGGACTCAACACCCCATATTCAACGCCTGGGAAGATACGTGACAAGTAAGAATCTTAAAACCCATGGATTTATATGTCTCCATAAGGAAATCAAGCGTGTGTACAGCGGCCTAAACGCAGCAGTGAAAATCCGATAAATCCCATTATCAAAATAAATTTCAAAAACAAAACACAATGACAGTGAAATAGAGAGCAATTCTCAAATAAATCATTCAGGGTTTGTGATGCAACCTGGATTTACCACATCTACAACCAGAGCTGAGTGAGACATAAGGCTGTACACTTCGACCTGATAGCATTGGTGAGGTTCGTTGAGAAAATGCAGGCCCTTTGAAGTCATACTGCATGGTACCCATTCCATGCGTCCCAACTCTCCAGGTTTAAGGGATTCTTCCTTCAGCTAAAACATGCATGGGAAACCCACAGTATGGTGCACCGTGTGACCGGGAAACCTTTTCAAATGCATCTCAGTTTTCGTCCCCTTTTACTCGGGTTCACGATTGAAGACCCTTTACTAATACTCTCCCCACTTAGAGAGTCAGTGCCTTTAACCTCCTGTTTGGCACAGTTTGCAATTTCTGCGCAAGATGAACAAGAATAGGGAGAACCAATGAGAGACTAGCTCTAGGTGTCTGCACGTTCAAATATAACACTCATTTCCCACCAGGAAGAGGAATTTACCAAAGGATCAGCATGCTGTGCCGGAACCAGATTAGGGCATGAAGCAATCCTGCGGGTATGCGGCCAGCTCACAAGAAAGCGAGTAGAAGAAAGGAGCTCAGGCGCACTGTCATTCACAAACCTGCAGAGTTATAAATGTCAGCTATTGTCCAAAAATGTATTGAAGTAAGGCTGCGTAGAGGACTTGAAAGCGGGGCAGAATTGCAGGAAAACGAGTTCAGGGGCAGACTGGAATTGCATTTAAAGCATAAGGAAAGAGACAGAAAGTCGACAATGATGCACTTGGTCAAAAAGGGCGTATGCGTTTTTTCCTGAATATATTCAAGAAAAAACACATACGCCCTTTTTGGCCAAACAAGCAAGCCTGTAAAGAAATCTGCATTACAATGAAGTCTCACTGCCCCCCTGTCAAAAGGGACATCTGAAAAAAGTGAAAAATCCAGAAAGGCAGGACAGGCCATGGAGAACAGGGAGCCTTGTTATGCTGATGGGCGGGATGTAAATTGCCAACAGCCACTCTGGAGAAGTGTATGGTGTTTCCTCAAACACCTAAAAAACTAAGCAACGGAGCCTACGGCACTTCAACTTATGGTTCTATAGCTTAGGGAAATTAAAATCAAAAAGACACAGCCACCCATAAATTTTGGACGGCTCTGCTTACAAGAACCTCATTTACGGTACAAGTGAAATATCCCAGAAAGCAAAAAATGGATAAAGAAGTTGTTGTACGTACGTACAATGGAATATCACTCAGCAATGAAATCTATGTCATGAGGCCCGTCGCGGCATAATGAGTGGATTCAGGTACGATCATTCTAAGTTAACTAAGTCACACAGAAAAAGAAACACCATAAGATATCTCAAATACACGGAATGCAAACATGGCTGCACATGAACTCAATTACAAAACAGAAAAGGGTCTCAAATTTAGAAAACCAACTTATGCTTGCTTAAGGGGAAAGGTGAGTTGTGGTGCTGCATAAAACCAGAGATTGAAATTAGCACAGATACCTTTCCATAAGCAAATATGTAATAGTCAGGACCTACTCCTTGCTCCACGAAATGAACTCAACACCCCATATTCAATGCCTAGGAATATACCTGACTAGTAAGAATCTGAAAACCCATGGATTTATATGTCTCCATAAGAGAATCAAGCATGTGTACAGCGGCATAAACGCAGCAGTGAAAATCCGATAAATCCCATTATCAAAATAAATTACAAAAACAAAACACAATGACAGTGAAATAGAGAGCAATTCTTAAATAATTCATTCAGGGCTTGTGATGCAACGTGGATTTACCACATCTACACCCCGAGCTGAGTGAGACATAAGGCTGGACACTTCGGGCTGATAGCATTGGTGACGTTCGGTGAGCAAAGGCAACCCTTTGAAGTCATACTGCGTGGTACCCATTCCATGGGTCCCAACTCTCCAGGTTGAAGGGATTCTTCCTTCAGGTAAAACATGCATGGGCAACCCAGAATATGGTCCACCGTGTGACCGGGAAAACTTTTTAAATGCGTCTCAGTTTTCTTCCCCTCGTACTCGGTTTTACCATTCCAGACGCTTTACTAACACTCTCCCCACTTGGAGAGTCAGTGCCTTTAACCTCCTGTTTGGCACAGTTTGGAATTTCTGCGCAAGATGAACAGGAATAGGGAGAACCAATGAGAGATTAGCTGTAGGTGTCTGCACGAACAAATTTAACGCTCTTTTCCCACCAGGAAGAGGAATTAGCCAAAGGCTCAGCATGCCGTGTCGGAACCAGATTAGGGCCTGAAGCAATCCTGCGGTTTTGCGGCCAGCTCACAAGAAAGCCAGTTGAAGAAAGGAGCTCAGGGGCACTGTAATTCACAAACCTGCAGAGTTATAAATGACAGCTATCGTCCAAAAATATATTGAAGTAAGGCTGCAAAGAGGACTTGAACGCGGGGCAGAATTCCAGGAATATGATTTCAGGAGGTAGACGGGAAGTCCTCTGAAAGTATAGGAGAAGAGGCAGAACCTCGACAATGATGCACTTGGTCAAAAAGGGCATATGCGTTTCTTCCAGGGCCCTTATTAATGAGGGTAGGAGGCTCCCAGCATGCTTCAGTGGCCAACAGACGGCCTACGTCGCCAAGGCGACATGAGCCATCCAGGCAGGAGTGACCTCACATCAGAGGGCCCACCTCACAGAAGGGTAAGGAACCCAGTCAAGATCAGACTCTCACCAGAGTGCCCACATAAGCAAGGGGCTGGGAACCAGGCAGGAGTGTCCTCACACCCGTGGGGCCACATCATCGAAAGTTGAGGTACCCAGCACATGTGGCCTCAAACCAGAGGACCCACATCACCATGGGTCTCGGAGCGAGGCAGGCAGGATTAACCTCAAAACACATGGCCCATTGTATAAAAAAGGTGAGGAATCCAGCAGTTGGAACATCCCAGCAGGCGGCCCAGAGCACCGAGGCTATGGGATCCAGGCAGTGATGAACTCACAGCAGAGGGCCCTCATCGTGATACTGTAAGCAACCCAGCCGTTGTAACCTCAGAGCACAAGGCCCACATCCCCATGGGGAAGGGAACCAAGCAGGAGTGTCATCGCACCAGTGGGCACACATCAGAAAAGGTGGGGAGCCCAGCAGTTAGGGCCGGACGCCAGAGGGCCCTCATCACTGAGGAGAGGAGGCTCCCAGCAAGCTCCAACTGCTACCAGAAGGCCGATGTCGCCAATGCAGGGTGTGCCAGCCAGGCAGGAGTGACCTCAGAGCAGAGGGCCAACCACACAAAAGTGTGAGGAACCCAAAGAGGATCAGACTCTCACCGGAGGGCCCACATCACCAAGGGAATGGAAACCAGGCAGGAGTGTCCTCACACCAGTGGGGCCACATCACCGAAATGTGACGGACCCAGCACACGGGGCCTCAAACTACAGGACACACATCACCAAGGGGCTGGGAGTGAGGCAGGCAGGAGGAGCCTCCAAACAGAGGGCCCATAGCGTAAAAAAGGTGAGGGATCCCGCAGTTGGAACCTCCCAGCAGGTGGCCAGGAGCAGCGAGGCTATGTGATCCAGGCCTGACTGAACTCAAAACAGAGGGCCCTCATTATGAAACTGTGAGCAACCCAGCCGTTGGGACCTTAGAGCAGAAGGCCCACATTCCCATGGGGTTGGGATCCTGGCAGGAGTGTACTCGCACCACAGGGCGCACATCAGAAAATTTTGGGAGCCCAGGAGTTAGGGTCTGACGCCAGAGGGCCCTCATTACCGAGGGGAGGAGACTCCCAGCAGGCACCAACTCCCAACTGAGGGCCCACGTCGCCACGTTGACGTGTGCCAGCCAGGCAGGAGTGACCTCACAGCAGAGGGCCTACCTCACAGAAGGGTGAGGAACCCAGCCAGGATAAGACTCTCACCAGAGGGCCCACATCACCAAGGGGATCGGAACAAGGCAGGAGTGTCCTCACACCAGTGTGGCCACATTATAGAAAGGTGAGGAACCCAGCACATGTGGCCTAAACCAGAGGACCCACATTTCCAAGGTGCTCCGAGTGAGGCAGGCAGGAGTAGCCTAACAACACAGTGCCCACAGAATAAAAAATGTGAGGAATCCAGCAGTTTGAACCTCCCAGCAGGTGGCCCAGAGCATGGAGTCTATGGGATCCAGGCCACAGTGAACTCACAGCAGAGGGCCCACATCATGAAACTGTGAGCAACCCAGCCAGTGGGACCTCAGAGCAGAAGGCCCACATCCCCATGGGGATGGGAACCTCGCAGGAGTGTCCTCGCACCACTTAGCACGTATCAGAAAATGTGGGAACCCAGCAGTTATGGCCTGGCGCCAGAGGGCCCTCATCACGGAGGAGAGGAGGCTACCAGCAGGCTCCAAATGCCACCAGAGGGCCGACGTCACCAAGGCAATGGGAGCAAGCCAGGCAGGAGTTACCTCACAGCAGAGGGCCCACCTCACAGAAGTGTGAGGAATCCAGACAGGATCAGACTCTCACCAGAGGGCCCACATCACCAAGGGGATGGGAACCAGGCAGGAGTGTCCTCACACCAGTGGGGCCACATCAGCGAAAGGTGAGGAACACAGCACATGTGGCCTCAAACAAGGGGACACACATCACGAAAGGGCTGGGAGTGAGGCATGCATGAGGAGACTCACAACAGAGCGCCCATAGAATAAAAAATGTGAGGAACCCCGCAGTTGGAAGCTCCAAGCAGGTGGCCCAGAGCACCGAGGCTATGGGATCCATGCCGGAGTGAACTCACAGCAGAGGGCCCACATTCTGACACTGTGAGCAACCCAGCCGTTGGGACCTCAGGGCAGAAAGCCCACATCCCCATGGGGATGGGACCCTGGCTGGAGTGTACTCGCACGACAGGGCGCACATCAGAAAATTTTGGGAGCCCATGAGTTAGGGCCTGACGCCAGAGGGCCCTCATTACCTAGGGGAGGAGACTCCCAGCAGGCACCAACTCCCAACTGAGGGCCCACATCGCCAAGGTGACGTGTGCCAGCCAGGCAGGAGTGACCTCACAGCAGAGGGCCCCCCTCACAGAAGGGTGAGGAACCCAGCCATGATCAGACTCTCACCAGAGGGCCCCCATCACCAAGGGGATGGGAACCAGGCAGGAGTGTCCTCACACCAGTGGGGCCACATCAATAAAGGTGAGGAAACCGGTACATGTGGCCTTAAACCAGAGGACCTACATCACAAATGGGCTGGGAGTGAGTCAGGAAGTAGGAGCATCAAAACACAGGACCCAAAGAATAAAAAAGTTAAGGAATCCAGCAGTAGGAACCTCCCAGCAGGCCGCTCAGAGCACAGAGGCTATGGGATCTAGGCCTGGGGGAACTAACACCAGAGAGCCAACATCATGAAACGGTGAACAACACAGGTGTTGGGACCTTAGAGCAGAAGGCCCACATGCCCATGGGGATGGGAACCTCGCAGGAGTGTCCTCGCACCACTTAGCACGTATCAGAAAATGTGGGTACCCAGCAGTTAGGGCCTGAGGCAAGAGGGCCCCCATCACCGAGGGGAGGTTTCCAGCAGGCTCCAACTGCCACAAGAGGGCCGATGTTGCCCAGGTGGACTGTGACAGCCAGGCAGGAGTGACCTCAGAGCAGAGGGTCCCCCTCACAGAAGGGTGAGGAATCCAGCCAGGATCAGACTCTCACCAGAGGGCCCACATCATCAAGGGTATAGGAACCAGGCAGGAGTGTCCTCACACCAGTGGGGCCACATCATCGAAAGGCGAGGGACCCAGCATACGTGGCCTCAAACCAGAGGACACACATCACCAAGGGGCTGGGAGTGAGGCAGGCAGGAGGAGTCTCAAAACAGAGGGCCCATAGAAGAAAAAAGGTGAGGAATCCCGCAGTTGTAACCTCCCCGCAGGTGGCCAGGAGCAGCGAGGCTATGGGATCCAGGCCGGAGTGAACTCACACCAGAGGGCCCTCATCATGAAACTGAGCAACCCATCATTGGGACCTCAGAGCAGAAGGCCCACATTCCCATGGTGTTGGGAACCTGGCAGGAGTGTACTCGCACCACAGGGCGCACATCAGAAAATTTTGGGAGGCCAGGAGTTAGGGCCTGACGCCAGAGGGCCCTCATTACCAAGGGGAGGAGACTCGCAGCAGGCACCAACTCCCACGAGAGAGCCGACGTCTTCAAGGCGGGGTGGGCCAGCCAGGCAGGAGTGACCTCAGAGAAGAGGGCCCACCTCTCAGAAGTGTGAGGAACCCAGCCAGGATCAGACTCTCACCGGAGGGTCCACATCACCAAGGGGATGGGAACCAGGCAGGAGTGTCCTCACACCAGTGGGGCCACATCAGCCAAAGGTGAGGAACCCAGCACATGTGGCCTCAAACTACAGGACACACATAACCAAGGGGCTGGGAGTGAGGCAGGTGTCCGGAGGGGCACATTTAACTCTAATTTCCCACCAGGAAGAGGAATTAACCAAAGGCTCAGAGTGCCGTGTCGGACCCTGATTATGGCCTAAAGCAAACCTGCGGTTCTGTGGCCAGCTTTCAAGGAAACGAGTTAAGAAAGGAAATCACGGGCACTGTAATTCACAAACCTGCAGAGATATAAATGACAGCTATTGGCAAAAATATATTGAAGTAAGTCTGCAAAGAGGACTTCAAAACGAGGCAGAATTGCAGGAATCATATTTCAGGAGGTAGATTGGAATTGCATTTAAAGCATGTGAAAAGCGGCAGATCTTTGACAGTGATGCACTTGGACAAAAGTGCGTAAACATTTTTTCCTGAATATATTCAGGAAAAAACACATATGCCCTTTTTGGCCAACCAAGCACTCGAGAAATGGAAATCCGCACTACAATGAAGTCTCATTTCCCATTCGTCAAAAGGGCCATCTGAAAAAAGTGTAAAAACCAGAAACACAGGACAGGCCATGGAGAACAGGGAGCCTTGTTATGCTGATGGGCGGGATGTAAATGGCCAACAGACACTCTGGAGATGTTTATGGTGTATCCTGAAACATCTGAAAAACAAAGCTACAGACCCTAGGGCACTTCCACTTTTGGCCCTATAGCTTAGGAAAATTAAAATCAACAAGACACAGCCAACACAAAATTTAGGGCTGCTGTGTTTACAAGAACCTTGAGTCCAGTACAAATTAAATATCCCAGAAAGAAAAAAATGGATAAAGGAGTTGTGCTACTTAAGTACAACGGAATATCACTCAGCAATGAAATCAATGTCATCAGGCCTGTAGCAGCAAATTGAGTGGATTTAAGTATGATGATTCTAAGAGAAATAGGTCACACAGAGAAAGATAATTATCATAAGATATCACTAATAGAGAGAGTGTAAACTTGGCTACACATAAACTGAATTCCAAAACCGAACAGAGTCTCACATTTAGATAAAAACTTATGCTTGCTTAAGGGGAAAGTTGAGTTGGGGTGCTGTATAAAACCAGAGATTGAAATTAGCACACATACCGTTCCATAAGCCAAATATGTAATAGACAAGACCTACTCTTTGCTCAACGAAATAGACTCATCCATGGTGTATCACCTCACACCTGTTAGAATGGGCATCATCAGAAAATCTACAAACAACAAATGCTGGAAAGGGTGTGGAGATAAGGAACCCTCTTCCACTATTGTTGGGAATGTAAATTGATACAGTCACTGTGGAGAACATTATGGAGTTTCTTATAAAACTAAGAATAGAATTACCATATGATACAGCAATCCCACTACTGGGCATATACCCAGACAAAACCATAAATCAAAAAGAGACTTTCACCGCAATGTTCATTGCATCACTATTTACAATATCCAGGTAATGGAAGCAACCTAAATGCCCACAGACAGACGAATGCATAAAGAAGCGGTACATATATAAAATGGAATATTACTAAGCCATAAAAAGGAATGAAATTGGGTCATTTGTAGAGACGTTGATGGATCTAGAGACTGTCATACAGAGTGAAGTAAGTCAGAAAGAGAAAAACAAATCTTGTCTATTAATGCATATATGTGGAACCTAGAAAAATTGTACAGATGAACCGTTTTGCAAGGCAGAAATAGAGCAACAGATGTAGACAACAAACGTATGGACACCAAGGGGGGAAAGCTGTTGGGGGGTGGTGGTGGGAGGAGTTGAGAGATTGGGATTGGCATATATACATTTATATGTATAAAATAGATAACTAAAAAGAACCTGCTGTATAAAAAAATAAAATAAAATTCAAATTACAAAAAGTAAAACAGAAAAAATATTCTTCCCTTCACATACATGTATTTATATGAATAAATTATTTCCATGCTTATATCTGTAAATACAAAAAAGAGGAATAAAATCTACCTTGAACCAAAAACGAAAAAAAGAAAAAAAAACAGAACCCACCAGTTACACAGAGGAAAACCGTATCAGGGCACTTGCTCCAGTTGTAAACAATTCTGAAGTTGGTCAGTGGTGGGGAATCATCTCCCATTCAGCCAGCAGGCCCCACGCAACAAGCGTCCTCATTGCAAAGCTGGGGGACCGTGCCGAGGCATATATGAGTAAACGTGGGCTGAGCCCCAGGCCAGCTGCTGCTGAAATGTTCCCACCCTTCCCAGGTAAAACACCTGAATATGTACAAGGACTTGAAAGCCTAGAGGAAGGGCAATGGAGCCACATGAGTGACAGCATGCCAGCCGACTTGGTGCCTGCAGGCCAGCCAGGATGGTCCTGGCCCTGGGTGCTCTTCTGGAAGCTTTCCATTTCCCTGCCTGAGATACCCCTGCTGTCCCGGCCCCCACTGCTTTCTTCCTCACTCACCTCTGCCCAGGGAGAAATTCCAGCGGCAGGTATGGGTGACACATCCTCTTCTTTAGCAGGTGGCATCTTGGCAACTGCTGCAGAAAGTCCAGCAGAGCCCCACTCACACTGGGCCACCCACAAAGCCGTGGCCTCTCACTCCCTCCCACCAGTCCAGCCCCAAGACTGCTGACAGGGCAGAGAAAATGGCGTCAGGCACAGCTGCAGGGGCTCTTGCTGCCTGGAGCGGTGTTTATATTGATCTGAACCCAGGCACACCTGGGGAGTTCTGGCCGGCACGGTCGGGCTTCCCAGGCCAGCCAATAATCACCCCTCAGGGGCTCACAGTTGCAGAAACTGGAACTTGCTGAATCGGCCAGGTCCAAGGAACAGGTGTGGGCTCCTGAGAGTCAGGATAGACAAGGGGCTGCAGCTCTGGCTTGTTTTCTAATTATATTATCTGGCCCATGAGTGGGAGACAACTTCAAGAAAACCCTCTCCTAATGAGAGGAACCCAGGAGTCAGGGAGAGGAGGGGTGGCTGGTGGGTGGAGACAGAGGCCTGGTGCCCCGTGTTCAGTGGAAGTCTCTGGAAGACCAGGTGGAGGGAGGCCACACAGAGTGATGCCCAGGGTCACAGACCTGTCGGAGCTGCTGTTTGTTAGTTCAAGTCCTGCTCTGAGGTGCTCTGTGTCAGATCTGAGTGACAGGTGAGCTGGGAGTGCTCTGCAATGAGGGCGATATGCACGGTTCCTGTGTTCCCAGCCCTGCCATGGTACCTGCAAGGGTAGCTCTGTATCCTGGGAGGGGCCTGACCACGAGAGCCCCATGGGCTGCAGGGGAACCTGCCTAGGGAACCCCATATCCTGGGAGGGGCCTGAACACGAGAGCCCCGTTGGCTAGGGTGGGGGTGGGGTACCTGCCCAGGTGAGCTCCATATCCTGGGATTGGCCTGACCTCGAGAGCCCCATGGGCTGCTGGAGTCCTGGTAAAGGATGTCAGGACAGTCAGTGAAGCCACCGAGGATATACCTCCAGTAGTTCCTAAATCCTACACCCTTCTGGTCATGCTACCAACCACCAGGACATGGTATTCTGTATTAGTCTTCAATGATGCCTTCTTTTGTATTCTATTAGTCCCAGAGTCACAAGAAATTTTGGCTTGTGAGTGGCAGGACTCAACATACAACTAAAACAATACTTCCGGGCCGTGTTGCCCCAAGGGTTCAAAAATTCCCACACCATCTTTGGGGAAAGCTCAGCTAAAGAACTAAAAGTTCTACCTCTGGAAAAGGAAACACTCCTTCAATATGCAGACGACATTCTGATCGCCAGCCCTACTAAGGAGACCTCTGAACTACCAAGCCAATAAAGGATACAAGTTGTCCAAGACAAAGCTCAAATATCACAGACTACGGTGACCTGCCTGGGCTTCATTCTCACAGAAGGTCGGAGAAGCCCATCCCAGGAAAGGGAAGAAACAATTTACAGCCTTACCCATTTCTGAAACTAGAAGACAGCTTAGGGGTTCCTGGGGAGGCCAGGGTTTGCTGCTTCTGGATCCCTAACTACAGTCTACTAGCTGGGCCTCTATATGAAACACTGAAAGGAAAAGATGATGATCCTTTTGAATAGAATGCAGAAGTGGCCTTTCAAGAATGGAAAGAGCAGTCAATTCAGACCCTTGCCCTGGAACTCCCTAATTTAGCTAAACCCTTTGACCTTTACATTCCTGGTGAACGGTGAATCGCCATTGGAGTATTAGTGCAAAACCTGGGACCACTTGAAATGGAACAATGCAAGAATGCGATCCAGGTAGGATAAACTACAGTCACCAAGTGGCTTGGCCCACCGCCACATCTGGCCAAGATACTGGCAGTATCTGAAAACCTGGAAATCAGCAGCCCAAAAGGCCACCTCCCTCCTAAGGGAAAAGGACCCCACGTGGTGATCCTAACACCCAACCATGCCCTGAAGTTGCAGGGTTGGCTCCATGGGCTCACTGACCTTGAGCGAGGAGGCCCTCCAACTCCAACCTCCATAGAGATAACCGGGGCAAAGTGGCACCATGAAGACTCGTGTGAAGGTGTCTGCACGGGCAAATTTAACGCCCCTTTCCCACCAGGAAGAGGAATTAACCAAAAGCTCAGCATGCCGTGCCGGAACCAGATTAGGGCCTGAAGCAATCCTGCGGGTTTGCGGCCAGCTCACAAGAAAGCGAGTTGAAGAAAGGAGCTCAGGGACACTGTAATTCACAAACCTGCAGAGTTATAAATGACAGCTATCACCCAAAAATATATTGAAGGAAGGCTGCGAAGAGGACTTGAAAGCGGGGCAGAATTGCAAGAAAACGATTTCAGGGGGTAGACTGGAATCGCATTTAAAGCATAGGAAAAGAGGCAGAACGTCGACAATGATGCACTTGGCCAAAAAGGGCGTATGCGTTTTTTCCTGAATATATTCAGGAAAAAACGCATATGCCCTTTTTGGCCAACCAAGCAAGCATGTTAAAGAAATCTGCACTACAATGAAGTCTCACTGCCCCCAGGTCAAAAGGGCCATCTGAAAAATGTGTAAAATCCAGAAAGACAGCACAGGCCATGGAGAACAGGGAGCCTTGTTATGCTGATGGGCGGGATGTAAATTGCCAACAGCCACTCTGGAGAAGTGTATGGTGTTTCCTGAAACACCTAAGAAACAAAGCAACGGAGACTACGGCACTTCCACTTATGGTCTTATAGATCACGGAAATTAAAATCAAAAACAGACAGCCACCCCAAAGTTTCAGACGGCTCTGTTTACAGGAATCTTGTCTACGGTACAAGTTAAATATCCCAGAATGTGAAAAATGGATAAAGAAGTTGTGGTACACACATTCAATGGAATATCACTCATCAATGAAATCTATGTCATCAGGCCCATCGTGGCATAATGAGTGGATTCAGGTACGATGATTCTAAGTGAAATAAGTCACACAGAAAATGAAACATCATAAGATATCACTAATACACAGAATGTAAACTTGGCTACACATGAACTGAATTACAAAACAGAACAGGGTCTCAAATTTAGAAAACCACCTTATGCTTGCTTAAGGGGAAAAGTGAGTTGGGGTGCTGCATAAAACCAGAGATAGAAATTAGCACAGATACCTTTCCATAAGCCAAATATGTAATAGTCAAGACCTAGCCCTTGCTCAACGAAATGGACTAAACACCCCATATTCAACGCCTAGGAATACACCTGACTAGTAAGTATCTTCAAACCCATGGATTTATATGTCTCCATAAGAGACTCAAGTGTGTGTACAGCGGCATGAATGCAGCAGAGAAAATCCGATAAATCCCATTATCAAAATGAATTACAAAAACAAACACAATGACAGTGAAATAGAGAGCAATTCTTAAATAATTCATTCAGGGCTTGTGATGCAACCTGGATTTACCACATCTACACCCCGAGCTGAGTGAGACATAAGGCTGGACACTTCGGGCTGATAGCATTGGTGACGTTCGGTGAGCAAAGGCAACCCTTTGAAGTCATACTGCGTGGTACCCATTCCATGGGTCCCAACTCTCCAGGTTGAAGGGATTCTTCCTTCAGGTAAAACATGCATGGGCAACCCAGAATATGGTCCACCGTGTGACCGGGAAAACTTTTTAAATGCGTCTCAGTTTTCGTCCCCTCGTACTCGGTTTTACCATTCCAGATGCTTTACTAACACTCTCCCCACTTGGAGAGTCAGTGCCTTTAACCTCCTGTTTGGCACAGTTTGGAATTTCTGCGCAAGATGAACAGGAATAGGGAGAACCAATGAGAGATTAGCTGTAGGTGTCTGCACAAACAAATTTAACGCTCATTTCCCACCAGGAAGAGGAATTAGCCAAAGGCTCAGCATGCCGTGTCGGAACCAGATTAGGGCCTGAAGCAATCCTGCGGTTTTGCGGCCAGCTCACAAGAAAGCGAGTTGAAGAAAGGAGCTCAGGGGCAGTGTAATTCACAAACCTGCAGAGTTATAAATGACAGCTATCGTCCAAAAATATATTGAAGTAAGGCTGCAAAGAGGACTTGAACGCGGGGCAGAATTCCAGGAATACGATTTCAGGAGGTAGACGGGAAGTCCTCTGAAAGTACAGGAGAAGAGGCAGAACCTCGACAATGATGCACTTGGTCAAAAAGGGCATATGCGTTTCTTCCAGGGCCCTTATTAAAGAGGGTAGGAGGCTCCCAGCATGCTTCAGTGGCCAACAGAGGGCCTACGTCGCCAAGGCGACATGAGCCATCCAGGCAGGAGTGACCTCACATCAGAGGGCCCACCTCACAGAAGGGTAAGGAACCCAGTCAAGATCAGACTCTCACCAGAGTGCCCACATAAGCAAGGGGCTGGGAACCAGGCAGGAGTGTCCTCACACCCGTGGGGCCACATCATCGAAAGTTGAGGTACCCAGCACATGTGGCCTCAAACCAGAGGACCCACATCACCATGGGTCTCGGAGCGAGGCAGGCAGGATTAACCTCAAAACACATGGCCCATTGTATAAAAAAGGTGAGGAATCCAGCAGTTGGAACATCCCAGCAGGCGGCCCAGAGCACCGAGGCTATGGGATCCAGGCAGTGATGAACTCACAGCAGAGGGCCCTCATCGTGATACTGTAAGCAACCCAGCCGTTGTAACCTCAGAGCACAAGGCCCACATCCCCATGGGGAAGGGAACCAAGCAGGAGTGTCATCGCACCAGTGGGCACACATCAGAAAAGGTGGGGAGCCCAGCAGTTAGGGCCGGACGCCAGAGGGCCCTCATCACTGAGGAGAGGAGGCTCCCAGCAAGCTCCAACTGCTACCAGAAGGCCGACGTCGCCAATGCAGGGTGTGCCAGCCAGGCAGGAGTGACCTCAGAGCAGAGGGCCAACCACACAAAAGTGTGAGGAACCCAAAGAGGATCAGACTCTCACCGGAGGGCCCACATCACCAAGGGAATGGAAACCAGGCAGGAGTGTCCTCACACCAGTGGGGCCACATCACCGAAATGTGACGGACCCAGCACACGGGGCCTCAAACTACAGGACACACATCACCAAGGGGCTGGGAGTGAGGCAGGCAGGAGGAGCCTCCAAACAGAGGGCCCATAGCGTAAAAAAGGTGAGGGATCCCGCAGTTGGAACCTCCCAGCAGGTGGCCAGGAGCAGCGAGGCTATGTGATCCAGGCCTGACTGAACTCAAAACAGAGGGCCCTCATTATGAAACTGTGAGCAACCCAGCCGTTGGGACCTTAGAGCAGAAGGCCCACATTCCCATGGGGTTGGGATCCTGGCAGGAGTGTACTCGCACCACAGGGCGCACATCAGAAAATTTTGGGAGCCCAGGAGTTAGGGTCTGACGCCAGAGGGCCCTCATTACCGAGGGGAGGAGACTCCCAGCAGGCACCAACTCCCAACTGAGGGCCCACGTCGCCACGTTGACGTGTGCCAGCCAGGCAGGAGTGACCTCACAGCAGAGGGCCTACCTCACAGAAGGGTGAGGAACCCAGCCAGGATAAGACTCTCACCAGAGGGCCCACATCACCAAGGGGATCGGAACAAGGCAGGAGTGTCCTCACACCAGTGTGGCCACATTATAGAAAGGTGAGGAACCCAGCACATGTGGCCTAAACCAGAGGACCCACATTTCCAAGGTGCTCCGAGTGAGGCAGGCAGGAGTAGCCTAACAACACAGTGCCCACAGAATAAAAAATGTGAGGAATCCAGCAGTTTGAACCTCCCAGCAGGTGGCCCAGAGCATGGAGTCTATGGGATCCAGGCCACAGTGAACTCACAGCAGAGGGCCCACATCATGAAACTGTGAGCAACCCAGCCAGTGGGACCTCAGAGCAGAAGGCCCACATCCCCATGGGGATGGGAACCTCGCAGGAGTGTCCTCGCACCACTTAGCACGTATCAGAAAATGTGGGAACCCAGCAGTTATGGCCTGGCGCCAGAGGGCCCTCATCACGGAGGAGAGGAGGCTACCAGCAGGCTCCAAATGCCACCAGAGGGCCGACGTCACCAAGGCAATGGGAGCAAGCCAGGCAGGAGTTACCTCACAGCAGAGGGCCCACCTCACAGAAGTGTGAGGAATCCAGACAGGATCAGACTCTCACCAGAGGGCCCACATCACCAAGGGGATGGGAACCAGGCAGGAGTGTCCTCACACCAGTGGGGCCACATCAGCGAAAGGTGAGGAACACAGCACATGTGGCCTCAAACAAGGGGACACACATCACGAAAGGGCTGGAAGTGAGGCATGCATGAGGAGACTCACAACAGAGCGCCCATAGAATAAAAAATGTGAGGAACCCCGCAGTTGGAAACTCCAAGCAGGTGGCCCAGAGCACCGAGGCTATGGGATCCATGCCGGAGTGAACTCACAGCAGAGGGCCCACATTCTGACACTGTGAGCAACCCAGCCGTTGGGACCTCAGGGCAGAAAGCCCACATCCCCATGGGGATGGGACCCTGGCTGGAGTGTACTCGCACGACAGGGCGCACATCAGAAAATTTTGGGAGCCCATGAGTTAGGGCCTGACGCCAGAGGGCCCTCATTACCTAGGGGAGGAGACTCCCAGCAGGCACCAACTCCCAACTGAGGGCCCACATCGCCAAGGTGACGTGTGCCAGCCAGGCAGGAGTGACCTCACAGCAGAGGGCCCCCCTCACAGAAGGGTGAGGAACCCAGCCATGATCAGACTCTCACCAGAGGGCCCCCATCACCAAGGGGATGGGAACCAGGCAGGAGTGTCCTCACACCAGTGGGGCCACATCAATAAAGGTGAGGAAACCAGTACATGTGGCCTTAAACCAGAGGACCTACATCACAAATGGGCTGGGAGTGAGTCAGGAAGTAGGAGCATCAAAACACAGGACCCAAAGAATAAAAAAGTTAAGGAATCCAGCAGTAGGAACCTCCCAGCAGGCCGCTCAGAGCACAGAGGCTATGGGATCTAGGCCTGGGGGAACTAACACCAGAGAGCCAACATCATGAAACGGTGAACAACACAGGTGTTGGGACCTTAGAGCAGAAGGCCCACATGCCCATGGGGATGGGAACCTCGCAGGAGTGTCCTCGCACCACTTAGCACGTATCAGAAAATGTGGGTACCCAGCAGTTAGGGCCTGAGGCAAGAGGGCCCCCATCACCGAGGGGAGGTTTCCAGCAGGCTCCAACTGCCACAAGAGGGCCGATGTTGCCCAGGTGGACTGTGACAGCCAGGCAGGAGTGACCTCACAGCAGAGGGTCCCCCTCACAGAAGGGTGAGGAATCCAGCCAGGATCAGACTCTCACCAGAGGGCCCACATCATCAAGGGTATAGGAACCAGGCAGGAGTGTCCTCACACCAGTGGGGCCACATCATCGAAAGGCGAGGGACCCAGCATACGTGGCCTCAAACCAGAGGACACACATCACCAAGGGGCTGGGAGTGAGGCAGGCAGGAGGAGTCTCAAAACAGAGGGCCCATAGAAGAAAAAAGGTGAGGAATCCCGCAGTTGTAACCTCCCCGCAGGTGGCCAGGAGCAGCGAGGCTATGGGATCCAGGCCGGAGTGAACTCACACCAGAGGGCCCTCATCATGAAACTGAGCAACCCATCATTGGGACCTCAGAGCAGAAGGCCCACATTCCCATGGTGTTGGGAACCTGGCAGGAGTGTACTCGCACCACAGGGCGCACATCAGAAAATTTTGGGAGGCCAGGAGTTAGGGCCTGACGCCAGAGGGCCCTCATTACCAAGGGGAGGAGACTCGCAGCAGGCACCAACTCCCACGAGAGAGCCGACGTCTTCAAGGCGGGGTGGGCCAGCCAGGCAGGAGTGACCTCAGAGAAGAGGGCCCACCTCTCAGAAGTGTGAGGAACCCAGCCAGGATCAGACTCTCACCGGAGGGTCCACATCACCAAGGGGATGGGAACCAGGCAGGAGTGTCCTCACACCAGTGGGGCCACATCAGCCAAAGGTGAGGAACCCAGCACATGTGGCCTCAAACTACAGGACACACATAACCAAGGGGCTGGGAGTGAGGCAGGTGTCCGGAGGGGCACATTTAACTCTAATTTCCCACCAGGAAGAGGAATTAACCAAAGGCTCAGAGTGCCGTGTCGGACCCTGATTATGGCCTAAAGCAAACCTGCGGTTCTGTGGCCAGCTTTCAAGGAAACGAGTTAAGAAAGGAAATCACGGGCACTGTAATTCACAAACCTGCAGAGATATAAATGACAGCTATTGGCAAAAATATATTGAAGTAAGTCTGCAAAGAGGACTTCAAAACGAGGCAGAATTGCAGGAATCATATTTCAGGAGGTAGATTGGAATTGCATTTAAAGCATGTGAAAAGCGGCAGATCTTTGACAGTGATGCACTTGGACAAAAGTGCGTAAACATTTTTTCCTGAATATATTCAGGAAAAAACACATATGCCCTTTTTGGCCAACCAAGCACTCGAGAAATGGAAATCCGCACTACAATGAAGTCTCATTTCCCATTCGTCAAAAGGGCCATCTGAAAAAAGTGTAAAAACCAGAAACACAGGACAGGCCATGGAGAACAGGGAGCCTTGTTATGCTGATGGGCGGGATGTAAATGGCCAACAGACACTCTGGAGATGTTTATGGTGTATCCTGAAACATCTGAAAAACAAAGCTACAGACCCTAGGGCACTTCCACTTTTGGCCCTATAGCTTAGGAAAATTAAAATCAACAAGACACAGCCAACACAAAATTTAGGGCTGCTGTGTTTACAAGAACCTTGAGTCCAGTACAAATTAAATATCCCAGAAAGAAAAAAATGGATAAAGGAGTTGTGCTACTTAAGTACAACGGAATATCACTCAGCAATGAAATCAATGTCATCAGGCCTGTAGCAGCAAATTGAGTGGATTTAAGTATGATGATTCTAAGAGAAATAGGTCACACAGAGAAAGATAATTATCATAAGATATCACTAATAGAGAGAGTGTAAACTTGGCTACACATAAACTGAATTCCAAAACCGAACAGAGTCTCACATTTAGATAAAAACTTATGCTTGCTTAAGGGGAAAGTTGAGTTGGGGTGCTGTATAAAACCAGAGATTGAAATTAGCACACATACCGTTCCATAAGCCAAATATGTAATAGACAAGACCTACTCTTTGCTCAACGAAATAGACTCATCCATGGTGTATCACCTCACACCTGTTAGAATGGGCATCATCAGAAAATCTACAAACAACAAATGCTGGAAAGGGTGTGGAGATAAGGAACCCTCTTCCACTATTGTTGGGAATGTAAATTGATACAGTCACTGTGGAGAACATTATGGAGTTTCTTATAAAACTAAGAATAGAATTACCATATGATACAGCAATCCCACTACTGGGCATATACCCAGACAAAACCATAAATCAAAAAGAGACTTTCACCGCAATGTTCATTGCATCACTATTTACAATATCCAGGTAATGGAAGCAACCTAAATGCCCACAGACAGACGAATGCATAAAGAAGCGGTACATATATAAAATGGAATATTACTAAGCCATAAAAAGGAATGAAATTGGGTCATTTGTAGAGACGTTGATGGATCTAGAGACTGTCATACAGAGTGAAGTAAGTCAGAAAGAGAAAAACAAATCTTGTCTATTAATGCATATATGTGGAACCTAGAAAAATTGTACAGATGAACCGTTTTGCAAGGCAGAAATAGAGCAACAGATGTAGACAACAAACGTATGGACACCAAGGGGGGAAAGCTGTTGGGGGGTGGTGGTGGGAGGAGTTGAGAGATTGGGATTGGCATATATACATTTATATGTATAAAATAGATAACTAAAAAGAACCTGCTGTATAAAAAAATAAAATAAAATTCAAATTACAAAAAGTAAAACAGAAAAAATATTCTTCCCTTCACATACATGTATTTATATGAATAAATTATTTCCATGCTTATATCTGTAAATACAAAAAAGAGGAATAAAATCTACCTTGAACCAAAAACGAAAAAAAGAAAAAAAAACAGAACCCACCAGTTACACAGAGGAAAACCGTATCAGGGCACTTGCTCCAGTTGTAAACAATTCTGAAGTTGGTCAGTGGTGGGGAATCATCTCCCATTCAGCCAGCAGGCCCCACGCAACAAGCGTCCTCATTGCAAAGCTGGGGGACCGTGCCGAGGCATATATGAGTAAACGTGGGCTGAGCCCCAGGCCAGCTGCTGCTGAAATGTTCCCACCCTTCCCAGGTAAAACACCTGAATATGTACAAGGACTTGAAAGCCTAGAGGAAGGGCAATGGAGCCACATGAGTGACAGCATGCCAGCCGACTTGGTGCCTGCAGGCCAGCCAGGATGGTCCTGGCCCTGGGTGCTCTTCTGGAAGCTTTCCATTTCCCTGCCTGAGATACCCCTGCTGTCCCGGCCCCCACTGCTTTCTTCCTCACTCACCTCTGCCCAGGGAGAAATTCCAGCGGCAGGTATGGGTGACACATCCTCTTCTTTAGCAGGTGGCATCTTGGCAACTGCTGCAGAAAGTCCAGCAGAGCCCCACTCACACTGGGCCACCCACAAAGCCGTGGCCTCTCACTCCCTCCCACCAGTCCAGCCCCAAGACTGCTGACAGGGCAGAGAAAATGGCGTCAGGCACAGCTGCAGGGGCTCTTGCTGCCTGGAGCGGTGTTTATATTGATCTGAACCCAGGCACACCTGGGGAGGTCTGGCCGGCACGGTCGGGCTTCCCAGGCCAGCCAATAATCACCCCTCAGGGGCTCACAGTTGCAGAAACTGGAACTTGCTGAATCGGCCAGGTCCAAGGAACAGGTGTGGGCTCCTGAGAGTCAGGATAGACAAGGGGCTGCAGCTCTGGCTTGTTTTCTAATTATATTATCTGGCCCATGAGTGGGAGACAACTTCAAGAAAACCCTCTCCTAATGAGAGGAACCCAGGAGTCAGGGAGAGGAGGGGTGGCTGGTGGGTGGAGACAGAGGCCTGGTGCCCCGTGTTCAGTGGAAGTCTCTGGAAGACCAGGTGGAGGGAGGCCACACAGAGTGATGCCCAGGGTCACAGACCTGTCGGAGCTGCTGTTTGTTAGTTCAAGTCCTGCTCTGAGGTGCTCTGTGTCAGATCTGAGTGACAGGTGAGCTGGGAGTGCTCTGCAATGAGGGCGATATGCACGGTTCCTGTGTTCCCAGCCCTGCCATGGTACCTGCAAGGGTAGCTCTGTATCCTGGGAGGGGCCTGACCACGAGAGCCCCATGGGCTGCAGGGGAACCTGCCCAGGGAACCCCATATCCTGGGAGGGGCCTGAACACGAGAGACCCGTTGGCTAGGGTGGGGGTGGGGTACCTGCCCAGGTGAGCTCCATATCCTGGGATTGGCCTGACCTCGAGAGCCCCATGGGCTGCTGGAGTCCTGGTAAAGGATGTCAGGACAGTCAGTGAAGCCACCGAGGATATACCTCCAGTAGTTCCTAAATCCTACACCCTTCTGGTCATGCTACCAACCACCAGGACATGGTATTCTGTATTAGTCTTCAATGATGCCTTCTTTTGTATTCTATTAGTCCCAGAGTCACAAGAAATTTTGGCTTGTGAGTGGCAGGACTCAACATACAACTAAAACAATACTTCCGGGCCGTGTTGCCCCAAGGGTTCAAAAATTCCCACACCATCTTTGGGGAAAGCTCAGCTAAAGAACTAAAAGTTCTACCTCTGGAAAAGGAAACACTCCTTCAATATGCAGACGACATTCTGATCGCCAGCCCTACTAAGGAGACCTCTGAACTACCAAGCCAATAAAGGATACAAGTTGTCCAAGACAAAGCTCAAATATCACAGACTACGGTGACCTGCCTGGGCTTCATTCTCACAGAAGGTCGGAGAAGCCCATCCCAGGAAAGGGAAGAAACAATTTACAGCCTTACCCATTTCTGAAACTAGAAGACAGCTTAGGGGTTCCTGGGGAGGCCAGGGTTTGCTGCTTCTGGATCCCTAACTACAGTCTACTAGCTGGGCCTCTATATGAAACACTGAAAGGAAAAGATGATGATCCTTTTGAATAGAATGCAGAAGTGGCCTTTCAAGAATGGAAAGAGCAGTCAATTCAGACCCTTGCCCTGGAACTCCCTAATTTAGCTAAACCCTTTGACCTTTACATTCCTGGTGAACGGTGAATCGCCATTGGAGTATTAGTGCAAAACCTGGGACCACTTGAAATGGAACAATGCAAGAATGCGATCCAGGTAGGATAAACTACAGTCACCAAGTGGCTTGGCCCACCGCCACATCTGGCCAAGATACTGGCAGTATCTGAAAACCTGGAAATCAGCAGCCCAAAAGGCCACCTCCCTCCTAAGGGAAAAGGACCCCACGTGGTGATCCTAACACCCAACCATGCCCTGAAGTTGCAGGGTTGGCTCCATGGGCTCACTGACCTTGAGCGAGGAGGCCCTCCAACTCCAACCTCCATAGAGATAACAGGGGCAAAGTGGCACCATGAAGACTCGTGTGAAGGTGTCTGCACGGGCAAATTTAACGCCCCTTTCCCACCAGGAAGAGGAATTAACCGAAAGCTCAGCATGCCGTGCCAGAACCAGATTAGGGCCTGAAGCAATACTGCGGGTTTGCGGCCAGCTCACAAGAAAGCGAGTTGAAGAAAGGAGCTCAGGGACACTGTAATTCACAAACCTGCAGAGTTATAAATGACAGCTATCACCCAAAAATATATTGAAGGAAGGCTGCGAAGAGGACTTGAAAGCGGGGCAGAATTGCAAGAAAACGATTTCAGGGGGTAGACTGGAATCGCATTTAAAGCATAGGAAAAGAGGCAGAACGTCGACAATGATGCACTTGGCCAAAAAGGGCGTATGCGTTTTTTCCTGAATATATTCAGGAAAAAACGCATACGCCCTTTTTGGCCAACCAAGCCAGCATGTTAAAGAAATCTGCACTACAAAGAAGTCTCACTGCCCCCAGGTCAAAAGGGCCATCTGAAAAAAGTGTAAAATCCAGAAAGACAGCACAGGCCATGGAGAACAGGGAGCCTTGTTATGCTGATGGGCGGGATGTAAATTGCCAACAGCCACTCTGGAGAAGTGTATGGTGTTTCCTGAAACACCTAAGAAACAAAGCAACGGAGACTACGGCACTTCCACTTATGGTCTTATAGATCACGGAAATTAAAATCAAAAACAGACAGCCACCCCAAAGTTTCAGACGGCTCTGTTTACAGGAATCTTGTCTACGGTACAAGTTAAATATCCCAGAATGTGAAAAATGGATAAAGAAGTTGTGGTACACACATTCAATGGAATATCACTCATCAATGAAATCTATGTCATCAGGCCCATCGTGGCATAATGAGTGGATTCAGGTACGATGATTCTAAGTGAAATAAGTCACACAGAAAATGAAACATCATAAGATATCACTAATACATGGAATGTAAACTTGGCTACACATGAACTGAATTACAAAACAGAACAGGGTCTCAAATTTAGAAAACCACCTTATGCTTGCTTAAGGGGAAAAGTGAGTTGGGGTGCTGCATAAAACCAGAGATAGAAATTAGCACAGATACCTTTCCATAAGCCAAATATGTAATAGTCAAGACCTAGCCCTTGCTCAACGAAATGGACTAAACACCCCATATTCAACGCCTAGGAATACACCTGACTAGTAAGTATCTTCAAACCCATGGATTTATATGTCTCCATAAGAGACTCAAGTGTGTGTACAGCGGCATGAATGCAGCAGAGAAAATCCGATAAATCCCATTATCAAAATGAATTACAAAAACAAACACAATGACAGTGAAATAGAGAGCAATTCTTAAATAATTCATTCAGGGCTTGTGATGCAACCTGGATTTACCACATCTACACCCCGAGCTGAGTGAGACATAAGGCTGGACACTTCGGGCTGATAGCATTGGTGACGTTCGGTGAGCAAAGGCAACCCTTTGAAGTCATACTGCGTGGTACCCATTCCATGGGTCCCAACTCTCCAGGTTGAAGGGATTCTTCCTTCAGGTAAAACATGCATGGGCAACCCAGAATATGGTCCACCGTGTGACCGGGAAAACTTTTTAAATGCGTCTCAGTTTTCGTCCCCTCGTACTCGGTTTTACCATTCCAGATGCTTTACTAACACTCTCCCCACTTGGAGAGTCAGTGCCTTTAACCTCCTGTTTGGCACAGTTTGGAATTTCTGCGCAAGATGAACAGGAATAGGGAGAACCAATGAGAGATTAGCTGTAGGTGTCTGCACGAACAAATTTAACGCTCATTTCCCACCAGGAAGAGGAATTAGCCAAAGGCTCAGCATGCCGTGTCGGAACCAGATTAGGGCCTGAAGCAATCCTGCGGTTTTGCGGCCAGCTCACAAGAAAGCGAGTTGAAGAAAGGAGCTCAGGGGCAGTGTAATTCACAAACCTGCAGAGTTATAAATGACAGCTATCGTCCAAAAATATATTGAAGTAAGGCTGCAAAGAGGACTTGAACGCGGGGCAGAATTCCAGGAATACGATTTCAGGAGGTAGACGGGAAGTCCTCTGAAAGTACAGGAGAAGAGGCAGAACCTCGACAATGATGCACTTGGTCAAAAAGGGCATATGCGTTTCTTCCAGGGCCCTTATTAAAGAGGGTAGGAGGCTCCCAGCATGCTTCAGTGGCCAACAGAGGGCCTACGTCGCCAAGGCGACATGAGCCATCCAGGCAGGAGTGACCTCACATCAGAGGGCCAACCTCACAGAAGGGTAAGGAACCCAGTCAAGATCAGACTCTCACCAGAGTGCCCACATAAGCAAGGGGCTGGGAACCAGGCAGGAGTGTCCTCACACCCGTGGGGCCACATCATCGAAAGTTGAGGTACCCAGCACATGTGGCCTCAAACCAGAGGACCCACATCACCATGGGTCTCGGAGCGAGGCAGGCAGGATTAACCTCAAAACACATGGCCCATTGTATAAAAAAGGTGAGGAATCCAGCAGTTGGAACATCCCAGCAGGCGGCCCAGAGCACCGAGGCTATGGGATCCAGGCAGTGATGAACTCACAGCAGAGGGCCCTCATCGTGATACTGTAAGCAACCCAGCCGTTGTGACCTCAGAGCACAAGGCCCACATCCCCATGGGGAAGGGAACCAAGCAGGAGTGTCATCGCACCAGTGGGCACACATCAGAAAAGGTGGGGAGCCCAGCAGTTAGGGCCGGACGCCAGAGGGCCCTCATCACTGAGGAGAGGAGGCTCCCAGCAAGCTCCAACTGCTACCAGAAGGCCGACGTCGCCAATGCAGGGTGTGCCAGCCAGGCAGGAGTGACCTCAGAGCAGAGGGCCAACCACACAAAAGTGTGAGGAACCCAAAGAGGATCAGACTCTCACCGGTGGGCCCACATCACCAAGGGAATGGAAACCAGGCAGGAGTGTCCTCACACCAGTGGGGCCACATCACCGAAATGTGACGGACCCAGCACACGTGGCTTCAAACTACAGGACACACATCACCAAGGGGCTGGGAGTGAGGCAGGCAGGAGGAGCCTCCAAACAGAGGGCCCATAGCGTAAAAAAGGTGAGGGATCCCGCAGTTGGAACCTCCCAGCAGGTGGCCAGGAGCAGCGAGGCTATGGGATCCAGGCCTGACTGAACTCAAAACAGAGGGCCCTCATTATGAAACTGTGAGCAACCCAGCCGTTGGGACCTTAGAGCAGAAGGCCCACATTCCCATGGGGTTGGGATCCTGGCAGGAGTGTACTCGCACCACAGGGCGCACATCAGAAAATTTTGGGAGCCCAGGAGTTAGGGTCTGACGCCAGAGGGCCCTCATTACCGAGGGGAGGAGACTCCCAGCAGGCACCAACTCCCAACTGAGGGCCCACGTCGACACGTTAACGTGTGCCAGCCAGGCAGGAGTGACCTCACAGCAGAGGGCCTACCTCACAGAAGGGTGAGGAACCCAGCCAGGATTAAGACTCTCACCAGAGGGCCCACATCACCAAGGGGATCGGAACAAGGCAGGAGTGTCCTCACACCAGTGTGGCCACATTATAGAAAGGTGAGGAACCCAGCACATGTGGCCTAAACCAGAGGACCCACATTTCCAAGGTGCTCTGAGTGAGGCAGGCAGGAGTAGCCTAACAACACAGGGCCCACAGAATAAAAAATGTGAGGAATCCAGCAGTTTGAACCTCCCAGCAGGTGGCCCAGAGCATGGAGTCTATGGGATCCAGGCCACAGTGAACTCACAGCAGAGGGCCCACATCATGAAACTGTGAGCAACCCAGCCAGTGGGACCTCAGAGCAGAAGGCCCACATCCCCATGGGGATGGGAACCTCGCAGGAGTGTCCTCGCACAACTTAGCACGTATCAGAAAATGTGGGAACCCAGCAGTTATGGCCTGGCGCCAGAGGGCCCTCATCACGGATGAGAGGAGGCTACCAGCAGGCTCCAAATGCCACCAGAGGTCCGACGTCACCAAGGCAATGGGAGCAAGCCAGGCAGGAGTTACCTCACAGCAGAGGGCCCACCTCACAGAAGTGTGAGGAATCCAGACAGGATCAGACTCTCACCAGAGGGCCCACATCACCAAGGGGATGGGAACCAGGCAGGAGTGTCCTCACACCAGTGGGGCCACATCAATAAAGGTGAGGAAACTGGTACATGTGGCCTTAAACAAGAGGACCTACATCACAAATGGGCTGGGAGTGAGTCAGGAAGTAGGAGCATGAAAACACAGGACCCAAAGAATAAAAAAGGTAAGGAATCCAGCAGTAGGAACCTCTCAGCAGGCCGCTCAGAGCACAGAGGCTATGGGATCTAGGCCTGGGTGAACTAACACCAGAGAGCCAACATCATGAAACGGTGAACAACACAGGTTTTGGGACCTTAGAGCAGAAGGCCCACATGCCCATGGGGATGGGAACCTCGCAGGAGTGTCCTCGCACCACTTAGCACGTATCAGAAAATGTGGGTACCCAGCAGTTAGGGCCTGAGGCAAGAGGGCCCCCATCACCGAGGGGAGGTTCCCAGCAGGCTCCAACTGCCACAAGAGGGCCGATGTTGCCCAGGTGGGGTGTGCCAGCCAGGCAGGAGTGACCTCACAGCAGAGGGCCCCCCTCACAGAAGGGTGAGGAACCCAGCCAGGATCAGACTCTCACCAGAGGGCCCACATCACCAAGGGAATGGGAACCAGGCAGGAGTGTCCTCACACCAGTGGGGCCACATCATCGAAAGGCGAGGGACCCAGCATACGTGGCCTCAAACCAGAGGACACACATCACCAAGGGGCTGGGAGTGAGGCAGGCAGGAGGAGTCTCAAAACAGAGGGCCCATAGAAGAAAAAAGGTGAGGAATCCCGCAGTTGTAACCTCCCAGCTGGTGGCCAGGAGCAGCCAGGCTATGGGATCCAGGCCGGAGAGAACTCACAGCAGAGGGCCCTCATTATGAAACTGAGCAACCCACGGTTGGGACCTCAGAGCAGAAGGCCCACATTCCCATGGGGTTGGGAACCTGGCAGGAGTGTACTCGAACCACAGGGCGCATATCAGAAAATATTGGGAGCCCAGGAGTTAGGGTCTGACGCCAGAGGGCCCTCATTACCGAGGGGAGGAGACACCCAGCAGGCACCAAATCCCACCAGAGGGCCGACGTCGCCAAGGCGGGGTGTGCCAGCCAGGCAGGAGTGACCTCAGAGAAGAGGGCCCACCTCACAGAAGTGTGAGGAACCCAACCAGGATCAGACTCTCACCGGAGGGCCCACATCACCAAGGGGATGGGAACCAGGCAGGAGTGTCCTCACACCAGTGGGGCCACATCAGCCAAAGTTGAGGAACCCAGCACATGTGGCCTCAAACCACAGGACACACATCACCAAGGGGCTAGGAGTGAGGCAGGTGTCTGGAGGGGCACATTTAACTCTAATTTCCCACCAGGAAGTGGAATGAACCAAAGTCTCAGAGTGCCGTGCCGGACCCTGATTACGGCCTGAAGCAAACCTGCGGTTCTGTGGCCAGTTTTCAAGGAAACGAGTTAAGAAAGGAAATCACGGGCACTGTAATTCACAAACCTGCAGTGTTATAAATGACAGTTATTGGCAAAATTATATGGAAGTAAGTCTGCAAAGAGGACTTGAAAACGAGGCAGAATTGCAGGATTCATATTTCAGTAGGTAGATTGGAATTGCATTTAAAGCATGTGAAAAGCGGCAGATCTTTGACAGTGATGCACTTGGACAAGAGTGCGTAAACATTTTTTCCTGAATATATTCAGGAAAAAACACATATGCCCTTTTTGGCCAACCAAGCACTCGAGAAATGGAAATCCGCACTACAATGAAGTCTCATTTCCCATTCGTCAAAAGGGCCATCTGAAAAAAGTGTAAAAACCAGAAACACAGGACAGGCCATGGAGAACAGGGAGCCTTGTTATGCTGATGGGCGGGATGTAAATTGCCAACAGACACTCTGGAGATGTTTATGGTGTATCCTGAAACATCTGAAAAACAAAGCTACAGACCCTAGGGCACTTCCACTTTTGGCCCTATAGCTTAGGAAAATTAAAATCAACAAGACACAGCCAACACAAAATTTAGGGCTGCTGTGTTTACAAGAACCTTGAGTCCAGTACAAATTAAATATCCCAGAAAGAAAAAAATGGATAAAGGAGTTGTGCTACTTACGTACAACGGAATATCACTCAGCAATGAAATCAATGTCATCAAGCCTGTAGCAGCAAATTGAGTGGATTTAAGTATGATGATTCTAAGAGAAATAGGTCACACAGAGAAAGATAATTATCATAAGATATCACTAATAGAGAGAGTGTAAACTTGGCTACACATAAACTGAATTCCAAAACCGAACAGAGTCTCACATTTAGATAAAAACTTATGCTTGCTTAAGGGAAAGTTGAGTTGGGGTGCTGTATAAAACCAGAGATTGAAATTAGCACACATACCGTTCCATAAGCCAAATATGTAATAGACAAGACCTACTCTTTGCTCAACGAAATAGACTCATCCATGGTGTATCACCTCACACCTGTTAGAATGGGCATCATCAGAAAATCTACAAACAACAAATGCTGGAAAGGGTGTGGAGATAAGGAACCCTCTTCCACTATTGTTGGGAATGTAAATTGATACAGTCACTGTGGAGAACATTATGGAGTTTCTTATAAAACTAAGAATAGAATTACCATATGATACAGCAATCCCACTACTGGGCATATACCCAGACAAAACCATAAATCAAAAAGAGATATTCACCGCAATGTTCATTGCATCACTATTTACAATATCCAGGTAATGGAAGCAACCTAAATGCCCACAGACAGACGAATGCATAAAGATGTGGTACATATATAAAATGGAATATTACTAAGCCATAAAAAGGAATGAAATTGGGTCATTTGTAGAGACGTTGATGGATCTAGAGACTGTCATACAGAGTGAAGTAAGTCAGAAAGAGAAAAACAAATCTTGTCTATTAATGCATATATGTGGAACCTAGAAAAATTGTACAGATGAACCGTTTTGCCAGGCAGAAATAGAGCAACAGATGTAGACAACAAACGTATGGACACCAAGGGGGGAAAGCTGTTGGGGGGTGGTGGTGGGAGGAGTTGAGAGATTGGGATTGGCATATATACATTTATATGTATAAAATAGATAACCAAAAAGAACCTGCTGTATAAAAAAATAAAATAAAATTCAAATTACAAAAAGTAAAACAGAAAAAATATTCTTCCCTTCACATACATGTATTTATATGAATAAATTATTTCCATGCTTATATCTGTAAATACAAAAAAGAGGAATAAAATCTACCTTGAACCAAAAACGAAAAAAAGAAAAAAAAACAGAACCCACCAGTTACACAGAGGAAAACCGTATCAGGGCACTTGCTCCAGTTGTAAACAATTCTGAAGTTGGTCAGTGGTGGGGAATCATCTCCCATTCAGCCAGCAGGCCCCACGCAACAAGCATCCTCATTGCAAAGCTGGGGGAGTGTGCCGAGGCATCTGTGAGTAAACGTGGGCTGAGCCCCAGGCCAGCTGCTGCTGAAATGTTCCCACCCTTCCCAGGTAAAACACCTGAATATGTACAAGGACTTGAAAGCCTAGAGGAAGGGCCATGGAGCCACATGAGTGACAGCATGCCAGCCGACTTGGTGCCTGCAGGCCAGCCAGGATGGTCCTGGCCCTGGGTGCTCTTCTGGAAGCTTTCCATTTCCCTGCCTGAGATACCCCTGCTGTCCCGGCCCCCACTGCTTTCTTCCTCACTCACCTCTGCCCAGGGAGAAATTCCAGCGGCAGGTATGGGTGACACATCCTCTTCTTTAGCAGGTGGCATCTTGGCAACTGCTGCAGAAAGTCCAGCAGAGCCCCACTCACACTGGGCCACCCACAAAGCCGTGGCCTCTCACTCCCTCCCACCAGTCCAGCCCCAAGACTGCTGACAGGGCAGAGAAAATGGCGTCAGGCACAGCTGAAGGGGCTCTTGCTGCCTGGAGCGGTGTTTATATTGATCTGAACCCAGGCACACCTGGGGAGGGCTGGCCGGCACGGTCGTGCTTCCCAGGCCAGCCAATAATCACCCCTCAGGGGCTCACAGTTGCAAAAACTGGAACTTGCTGAATCGGCCAGGTCCAAGGAACAGGTGTGGGCTCCTGAGAGTCAGGATAGACAAGGGGCTGCAGCTCTGGCTTGTTTTCTAATTATATTATCTGGCCCATGAGTGGGAGACAACTTCAAGAAAACCCTCTCCTAATGAGAGGAACCCAGGAGTCAGGGAGAGGAGGGGTGGCTGGTGGGTGGAGACAGAGGCCTGGTGCCCCGGGTGCAGTGGAAGTCTCTGGAAGACCAGGTGGAGGGAGGCCACACAGAGTGATGCCCAGGGTCACAGACCTGTCGGAGCTGCTGTTTGTTAGTTCAAGTCCTGCTCTGAGGTGCTCTGTTTCAGATCTGAGTGACAGGTGAGTTGGGAGTGCTCTGCAATGAGGGCGATATGCACGGTTCCTGTGTTCCCAGCCCTGCCATGGTACCTGCAAGGGTAGCTCTGTATCCTGGGAGGGGCCTGACCACGAGAGCCCCATGGGCTGCAGGGGAACCTGCCCAGGGAACACTGTATCCTGGGAGGGGCCTTAACACGAGAGCCCCGTGGGCTGGGGTGGGGGTGGGGTACCTGCCCAGGTGAGCTCCATATCCTGGGATTGGCCTGACCTCGAGAGCCCCATGGGCTGCTGGAGTCCTGGTAAAGGATGTCAGGACAGTCAGTGAAGCCACCGAGGATATACCTCCAGTAGTTCCTAAATCCTACACCCTGCTGGTCATTCTACCAACCACCAGGACATGGTATTCTGTATTAGTCTTCAATGATGCCTTCGTTTGTATTCTATTAGTCCCAGAGTCACAAGAAATTTTGGCTTGTGAGTGGCAGGACTCAACATACAACTAAAACAATACTTCCGGGCCGTGTTGCCCCAAGGGTACAAAAATTCCCACACCATCTTTGGGGAAAGCTCAGCTAAAGAACTAAAAGTTCTACCTCTGGAAAAGGAAACACTCCTTCAATATGCAGACAACATTCTGATCGCCAGCCCTACTAAGGAGACCTCTGAACTACCAAGCCAATAAAGGATACAAGTTGTCCAAGACAAAGCTCAAATATCACAGACTACGGTGACCTGCCTGGGCTTCATTCTCACAGAAGTTCGGCGAAGCCCATCCCAGGAAAGGGAAGAAACAATTTACAGCCTTACCCATTTCTGAAACTAGAAGACAGCTTAGGGGTTCCTGGGGAGGCCAGGGTTTGCTGCTTCTGGATCCCTAACTACAGTCTACTAGCTGGGCCTCTATATGAAACACTGAAAGGAAAAGATGATGATCCTTTTGAATAGAATGCAGAAGTGGCCTTTCAAGAATGGAAAGAGCAGTCAATTCAGACCCTTGCCCTGGAACTCCCTAATTTAGCTAAACCCTTTGACCTTTACATTCCTGGTGAACGGTGAATCGCCATTGGAGTATTAGTGCAAAACCTGGGAAACCTTGAGATGGAACAATGCAAGAATGCGATCCAGGTAGGATAAACTGCGGTCACCAAGGGGCTTGGCCCACCGCCACATCTGACCAAGATACTGGCAGTATCTGAAAACCTGGAAATCAGCAGCCCAAAAGGCCACCTCCCTCCTAAGGGAAAAGGACCCCACGTGGTGATCCTAACACCCAACCATGCCCTGAAGTTGCAGGGTTGGTTCCGTGGGCACACTGACCTTGAGCGAGGAGGCCCTACAACTCCAACCTCCATAGAGATAACCGGGGCAAAGTGGCACCATGAAGACTCGTGTGAAGGTGTCTGCACGGGCAAATTTAATGCTCATTTCCCACCAGGAAGAGGAATTAACCAAAGGCTCAGCATGCCGTGCCGGAACAAGATTAGGGCCTGAAGCAATCCTGCGGGTTTGCGGCCAGCTCACAAGAAAGCGAGTTGAAGAAAGGAGCTCAGGGACACTGTAATTCACAAACCTGCAGTGTTATAAATGACAGCTATCACCCAAAAATATATTGAAGGAAGGCTGCGAAGAGGACTTGAAAGCGGGGCAGAATTGCAAGAAAACGATTTCAGGGGGTAGACTGGAATTGCATTTAAAGCATAGGAAAAGAGGCAGAACGTCGACAATGATGCACTTGGCCAAAAAGGGCGTATGCGTTTTTTCCTGAATATATTCAGGAAAAAACGCATACGCCCTTTTTGGCCAACCAAGCAAGCATGTTAAAGAAATCTGCACTACAATGAAGTCTCACTGCCCCCCGTTCAAAAGGGCCATCTGAAAAAAGTGTAAAATCCAGAAAGGCAGCACAGGCCATGGAGAACAGGGAGCCTTGTTATGCTGATGGGCGGGATGTAAATTGCCAACAGCCACTCTGGAGATGTGTATGGTGTTTCCTCAAAAACCTAAAAAACAAAGCAACGGAGCCTACGGCATTACCACTTATTTTCCTATAGCTTAGGGAAATTAAAATCAAAAACACACAGCCACCGCAAAGTTTCTGTTTACGGCTCTGTTTACAAGAACCTCGTCTACGGTACAAGTTAAATATCCCAGAAAGCGAAAAATGGATAAAGAAGTGTGGTACGTACGTACAAAGGAATATCACTCACCAATGAAATCTATGTCATCAGGCCCGTCGCGGCATAATGAGTGGATTCAGGTACGATGATTCTAAGTGAAATAAGTCACACAGAAAATGAAACATCATAAGATATCACTAATACACGGAATGTAAACTTGGCTACACATGAACTGAATTACAAAACAGAACAGGGTCTCAAATTTAGAAAACCAACTTATGCTTGCTTAAGGGGAAAGGTGAGTTGTGGTGCTGCATAAAACCAGAGATAGAAATTAGCACAGATACCTTTCCATAAGCCAAATATGTAATAGTCAAGACCTAGCACTTGCTCAACGAAATGGACTAAACACCCCATATTCAACGCCTAGGATTACACATGACTAGTAAGAATCTTCAAACCCATGGATTTATATGTCTCCGTAAGAGACTCAACTGTGTGTACAGCGGCATGAATGCAGCAGAGAAAATCAGATAAAACCCATTATCAAAATGAATTACACAAACAAACACAATGACAGTGAAATAGAGAGCAATTCTTAAATAATTCATTCAGGGCTTGTGATGCAACCTGGATTTACCACATCTACACCCAGAGCTGAGTGAGACATAAGGCTGGACACTTCGGGCTGATAGCATTGGTGAGGTTCGATGAGCAAATGCAGACCCTTTGAAGTCATACTGCATGGTACCCATTCCATGGGTCCCAACTCTCCAGGTTTAAGGGATTCTTCCTTCAGCTAAAACATGCATGGGAAACCCACAGTACAGTGCACTGTGTGACCGGGAAACGTTTTCAAATGCATCTCAGTTTTCGTCCCCTTTTACTCGGGTTCACCATTCCAGACCGTTTACTAACACTCTCCCCACTTGGAGAGTCAGTGCCTTTAACCTCCTGTTTGGCACAGTTTGCAATTTCTGCGCAAGATGAACAGGAATAGGGAGAACCAATGAGAGACTAGCTGTACGTGTCTGGACGGGCAAATGGAACGCTCATTTCCCACCAGGAAGAGGAATTAACCAAAGGCTCAGCATGCCGTGCCGGAACCAGATTAGGGCCTGAAGCATTCCTGCGGGTTTGCGGCCAGCTCACAAGAAAGCGAGTTGAAGAAAGGAGCTCAGGGGCACTGTAATTCACAAACCTGCAGAGTTATAAATGACAGCTATCGTCCAAAAATATATTGAAGGAAGGCTGCGAAGAGGACTGGAAAGCGGGGCAGAATTGCAGGAAAACGATTTCAGGGGGTAGACTGGAATTGCATTTAAAGCATAGGAAAAGAGGCAGAACATCGACAATGATGCACTTGGCCAAAAAGGGCGTATGCGTTTTTTCCTGAATATATTCAGGAAAAAACGCATACGCCCTTTTTGGCCAACCGAGCCAGCATGTTAAAGAAATCTGCACTACAAAGAAGTCTCACTGCCCCCAGGTCAAAAGGGCCATCTGAAAAAATGTAAAATCCAGAAAGACAGCACAGGCCATGGAGAACAGGGAGCCTTGTTATGCTGATGGGCGGGATGTAAATTGCCAACAGCCACTCTGGAGAAGTGTATGGTGTTTCCTGAAACACCTAAGAAACAAAGCAACGGAGACTACGGCACTTCCACTTATGGTCTTATAGATCACGGAAATTAAAATCAAAAACAGACAGCCACCCCAAAGTTTCAGACGGCTCTGTTTACAGGAATCTCGTCTACGGTACAAGTTAAATATCCCAGAATGTGAAAAATGGATAAAGAAGTTGTGGTACACACATTCAATGGAATATCACTCAGCAATGAAATCTATGTCATCAGGCCCATCGTGGCATAATGAGTGGATTCAGGTACGATGATTCTAAGTGAAATAAGTCACACAGAAAATGAAACATCATAAGATATCACTAATACACGGAATGTAAACTTGGCTACACATGAACTGAATTACAAAACAGAACAGGGTCTCAAATTTAGAAAACCACCTTATGCTTGCTTAAGGGGAAAAGTGAGTTGGGGTGCTGCATAAAACCAGAGATAGAAATTAGCACAGATACCTTTCCATAAGCCAAATATGTAATAGTCAAGACCTAGCCCTTGCTCAACGAAATGGACTAAACACCCCATATTCAACGCCTAGGAATACACCTGACTAGTAAGTATCTTCAAACCCATGGATTTATATGTCTCCATAAGAGACTCAAGTGTGTGTACAGCGGCATGAATGCAGCAGAGAAAATCCGATAAATCCCATTATCAAAATGAATTACAAAAACAAACACAATGACAGTGAAATAGAGAGCAATTCTTAAATAATTCATTCAGGGCTTGTGATGCAACCTGGATTTACCACATCTACAACCAGAGCTGAGTGAGACATAAGGCTGTACACTTCGGCCTGATAGCATTGGTGAGGTTCGTTGCGAAAATGCAGGCCCTTTGGAGTCATACTGCATGGTACCCATTCCATGGGTCCCAACTCTCCAGGTTTAAGGGATTCTTCCTTCAGCTAAAACATGCATGGGAAACCCACAGTATGGTGCACCGTGTGACCGGGAAACCTTTTCAAATGCATCTCAGTTTTCGTCCCCTTTTACTCGGGTTCACGATTCAAGACCCTTTATTAATACTCTCCCCACTTAGAGAGTCAGTGCCTTTAACCTCCTGTTTGGCACAGTTTGCAATTTCTGCGCAAGATGAACAAGAATAGGGAGAACCAATGAGAGACTAGCTCTAGGTGTCTGCACGTTCAAATATAACACTCATTTCCCACCAGGAAGAGGAATTTACCAAAGGATCAGCATGCTGTGCCGGAACCAGATTAGGGCATGAAGAAATGCTGCGGGTTTGCGGCCAGCTCACAAGAAAGCGAGTAGAAGAAAGGAGCTCAGGCGCACTGTCATTCACAAACCTGCAGAGTTATAAATGTCAGCTATTGTCCAAAAATGTATTGAAGTAAGGCTGCGTAGAGGACTTGAAAGCGGGGCAGAATTGCAGGAAAACGAGTTCAGGGGCAGACTGGAATTGCATTTAAAGCATAAGGAAAGAGACAGAAAGTCGACAATGATGCACTTGGTCAAAAAGGGCGTATGCGTTTTTTCCTGAATATATTCAAGAAAAAACACATACGCCCTTTTTGGCCAAACAAGCAAGCCTGTAAAGAAATCTGCATTACAATGAAGTCTCACTGCCCCCCTGTCAAAAGGGACATCTGAAAAAAGTGAAAAATCCAGAAAGGCAGGACAGGCCATGGAGAACAGGGAGCCTTGTTATGCTGATGGGCGGGATGTAAATTGCCAACAGCCACTCTGGAGAAGTGTATGGTGTTTCCTCAAACACCTAAAAAACTAAGCAACGGAGCCTACGGCACTTCAACTTATGGTTCTATAGCTTAGGGAAATTAAAATCAAAAAGACACAGCCACCCATAAATTTTGGACGGCTCTGCTTACAAGAACCTCATTTACGGTACAAGTGAAATATCCCAGAAAGCAAAAAATGGATAAAGAAGTTGTTGTACGTACGTACAATGGAATATCACTCAGCAATGAAATCTATGTCATGAGGCCCGTCGCGGCATAATGAGTGGATTCAGGTACGATCATTCTAAGTTAACTAAGTCACACAGAAAAAGAAACACCATAAGATATCTCAAATACACGGAATGCAAACATGGCTGCACATGAACTCAATTACAAAACAGAAAAGGGTCTCAAATTTAGAAAACCAACTTATGCTTGCTTAAGGGGAAAGGTGAGTTGTGGTGCTGCATAAAACCAGAGATTGAAATTAGCACAGATACCTTTCCATAAGCAAATATGTAATAGTCAGGACCTACTCCTTGCTCCACGAAATGGACTCAACACCCCATATTCAATGCCTAGGAATATACCTGACTAGTAAGAATCTGAAAACCCATGGATTTATATGTCTCCATAAGAGAATCAAGCATGTGTACAGCGGCATAAACGCAGCAGTGAAAATCCGAAAAATCCCATTATCAAAATAAATTACAAAAACAAAACACAATGACAGTGAAATAGAGAGTAATTCTTAAATAATTCATTCAGGGCTTGTGATGCAACGTGGATTTACCACATCTACACCCCGAGCTGAGTGAGACATAAGGCTGGACACTTCGGGCTGATAGCATTGGTGACGTTCGGTGAGCAAAGGCAACCCTTTGAAGTCATACTGCGTGGTACCCATTCCATGGGTCCCAACTCTCCAGGTTGAAGGGATTCTTCCTTCAGCTAAAACATGCATGGGAAACCCAGACTATCGTCCGCCGTGTGATTGGGAAACGTTGTCAAATGCATCTCAGTTTTCGTCCCCTGGTACTCGGGTTCACCTTTCCAGACGCTTTACTAACACTCTCCCCACTTGGAGAGTCAGTGCATTTAACCTCCTGTTTGGGACACTTTGCAATTTCTGCGCAAGATGAACAGGAATAGGGAGAAGCAATGAGAGACTAGCTGTAGGTGTCTGCACGGGCAAATTGAACGCTCATTTCCCACCAGGAAGAGGAATTAACCAAACGCTCAGCGTGCCCTGCCGGAAAGAGATTAGGGCCTGAAGCAATCCTGCGGTTTTGCGGCCAGCTCACAAGAAAGCGAGTTGAAGAAAGGAGCTCAGGGGCACTGTAATTCACAAACCTGCAGAGTTATGAATGACAGCTATCGTCCAAAAATGTATAGAAGTAAGTCTTCGAAGAGGACTTGAAAGCGGGGCAGAATTTCAGGAAAACGATTTCAGGGGGTAGACTGGAATTGCACTTAAAGCATAGGAAAAGAGACAGAATGTTGACAATGATGCACTTGGCCAAAAAGGGCGTATGCGTTTTTTCCTGAATATATTCAGGAAAAAACGCATACGCCCTTTTTGGCCAACCAAGCAAGCGTGTAAAGGAAATCTGCACTACAATGAAGTCTCACTGCCCCCCAGTCAAAAGGGCCATCTGAAAAAAGTGTAAAATCCAGAAAGGCAGGACAGGTCATGGAGAACAGGGAGCCTTGTTATGCTGATGGGCGGATTTAAATTGCCAACAGCCACTCTGGAGAATTGTATGGTGTATCCTGAAACACGTAGGAAACAATGCAACACAGCCTATGTCACTTCCACTTATGGTCCTATAGCATAGGGAAATTAAAATCAAAAACACACAGCCACCCCAAAGTTTGGGATGGCTCTGTTTACAAGAACCTCATCTACGGTAGAAGTTAAATATCCGAGAAAGCATAAAATGGATAAAGAAGTTGTGGTACGCACGTACAATGGAATATCACTCAGCAATGAAATCTATGTCATCAGGTCCGTAGCGGCATAATGAGTGGATTCAGGAACGATGATTCCACGAGAAATAAGTCACACAGAAAAAGAAACATCATAAGATATCACTAATACACGGAATGTAAACTTGGCTACACATGAACTGAATTACAAAACAGAATAGGGTCTCAAATTTAGAAAACCAAATTATGCTTGCTTATGGGGAAATGTGAGTTGGGGTTCTACATCAAACCAGAGATTGAAATTAGCACAGATACCATTCCATAAGCCAAATATATAATAGACAAGACCTACTCCTTGCTCAATGAAATGTACTCAACACCCCATATTCAACGCCTGGGAACATACCTGACAAGTAAGAATCTTAAAACCCATGGATTAAATGTCTCCATAAGGAAATCAAGCGTGTGTACAGCGGCCTAAACGCAGCAGTGGAAATCCGATAAATCCCATTATCAAAATAAATTTTGAAAACAAAACACAATGACAGTGAAATAAAGAGCAATTCTTAAATAATTCACTCAGGGCTTGTGATGCAACCTGGATTTACCACATCTACACCGAGAGCTGGGTGAGACATAAGGCTGGACACTTCGGGCTGATAGCATTGGTGAGGTTCGGTGAGCAAACGCAGACCCTTTGAGGTTATACTGCATGGTACCCATTCCATGGGTCCCAACTCTCCGGGTTTAAGGGATTCTTCCTTCAGCTAAAACATGCATGGGAAACCCAGAGTATGGTCCACCGTGTGATTGGGAAACGTTTTCAAATGCATCTCAGTTTTCGGACCCTGGTACTCGGGTTCACCATTCCAGACACTTTACTAACACTCTCCCCACTTGGAGAGTCACTGCCTTTAAACTCCTGTTTGGCACAGTTTGCAATTTCTGCGCAAGATGAACAGGAATAGGGAGAACCAATGAGAGACTAGCTGTAGGTGTCTGCACGGGCAAATGGAACGCTCATTTCCCACCAGGAGGAGGAATTAACCAAAGGCTCAGCGTGCCCTGCCAGAAACAGATTAGCACCTTAAGCAATCCTGCGGTTTTGCAGCCAGCTCACAAGAAAGTGAGTTGAAGAAAAGAGCTCATGGCCACTGAAATTCACAAACCTGCAGAGTTATGAATGACAGCTATCGTCCAAAAATGTATTGTAGTAAGTCTTCGAAGAGGACTTGAAAGCGGGGCAGAATTTCAGGAAAACGATTTCAGGGGATAGGCTGGAATTGCACTTAAAGCATAGGAAAAGAGGCAGAATGTCGACAATGATGCACTTGGCCAAAAAGGGCGTATGCGTTTTTTCCTGAATATATTCAGGAAAAAACGCACACGCCCTTTTTGGCCAACCAAGCAAGCGTGTAAAGGAAATCTGCACTACAATGAAGTCTCACTGCCCCCCGGTCAAAAGGGCCATCTAAAAAAAGTTTAAAATCCAGAAAGACAGGACAGGTCTTGGAGAACAGGGAGCCTTGTTATGCTGATGGTCGGGATGTAAATTGCCAACAGCCACTCTGGAGAAATGTATAGTGTTTCCTGAAACACGTAGGAAACAAAGCAACACAGCCTATGGCTCTTCCACTTATGGTCCTATAGCATAGGGAAATTAAAATCAAAAACACACAGCCACCCCAAAATTTGGGACGGCTCTGTTTACAAGAACCTCGTCTACGGTACAAGTTAAATATCCGAGAAAGCAAAAAATGGATAAAGAAGTTGTGGTACGCACGTACAATGGAATATCACTCAGCAATGAAATCTACGTCATCAGGCCCGTAGATCATAACGAGTGGATCCAAGTACGATGATTCTACGAGAAATAAGTCACACAGAAAAAGAAACATCATAAGGTATCAGTAATACACGGAATGTAAACTTGGCTACACATGAATTGAATTACAAAACAGAACAGGGTCTCAAATTTACAAAACCAACTTATGCTTGCATATGGGGAAAGGTGAGTTGGGGTGCTGCATCAAACCAGAGATTGAAATTAGCACAGATACCGTTCCATAAGCCAAATATATAATAGACAAGACCTATTCCTTGATCAACGAAACGGACTCAACGAGTGGGAAGATACCTGACATGTAAGAATCTTAAAACACATGGATTTATATGTCTCCATAAGGAAATCATGCGTGTGTACAGCGGCCTAAACGCAGCAGTGAAAATCCGATAAATCCCATTATCAAAATAAATTTCAAAAACAAAACACAATGACAGTGAAATAGAGAGCAATTCTTAAATAATTCATTCAGGGCTTGTGATGCAACCTATATTTACCACATCTACACCCAGAGCTGGGTGAGACATAAGGTAGGACACTTCGGGCTAATAGCATTGGTGAGGTTCGGTGAGCAAAGGCAGACCCTTTGAAGTCATACTGCATGGTACCCATTCCATGGGTCCCAACTCTCCAGGTTTAAGGGATTCTTCCTTCAGCTAAAACATGCATGGGAAACGCAGAGTATGGTCCACCATGTGATTGGGAAACGTTTTCAAATGCATCTCAGTTTTCGAAACCTGGTACTCGGGTTCACCATTCCAGACGCTTTACTAACACTCTCCCCACTCGGAGAGTCAGTACCTTTAACCTCCTGTTTAGCACAGTTTGCAATTTCTGCGCAAGATTAACAGGAATAGGGAGAACCAATGAGAGACTAGATGTAGGTGTCTGCACGGGCAAATGGAACGTTCATTTCCCACCAGGAAGAGGAATTAACCAAAGGCTCAGCGTGCCCTGCCGGAAACAGATTAGGGCCTGAAGCAATCCTGCGGTTTTGCGGCCAGCTCACAAGAACGCGAGTTGAAGAATGGAGTTAAGGGGCACTGTAATTCACAAACCTGCAGAGTTATGAATGACAGCTATCGTCCAAAAATGTATTGAAGTAAGTCTTTGAAGAGGACTTGAAAGCGGGGCAGAATTTCAGGAAAACGATTTCAGGGGGTAGACTGGAATTGCACTTAAAGCATAGGAAAAGAGGCAGAATGTCGACAATGATGCACTTGCCCAAAAAGTGCGTATGCAGTTTTTCCTGAATATATTCAGGTAAAAACGCATACGCCCTTTTTGGCCAACCAAGCAAGCGTGTAAAGGAAATCTGCACTACAATGAAGTCTCACTGCCCCCCGGTCAAAAGGGCCATCTGAAAAATGTGTAAAATCCAGAAAGGCACGACAGGTCATGGAGAACAGGGAGCCTTGTAATGCTGATGGGCGGGATATAAATTGCCAACAGCCACTCTGGAGAAGTTTATGGTGTTCCCTGAAACAGGTAGGAAACAAAACAAAACAGCCTATGGCACTTCCACTTATGGTCCTATAGCTTAGGGAAATTAAAATCAAATAGATACAGCCACACCAAAATTTGGAACGGCTCTGTTTACAAGAACCTCGTCTACGGTACAAGTTAAATATCCGAGAAAGCAAAAAATGGATAAAGAAGTTGTGGTACGCACGTACAATGGAATATCACTCAGCAATGAAATCTACGTCATCAGGTCCCTAGAAGCATAATGACTGGATTCAGGTACGATGATTCTACGAGAAATAAATCACACAGAGAAAGAAACATCATAAGATATCACTAATACACGGAATGTAAACTTGGCTACACATGAACTGAATTACAAAACAGAACAGGGTCTCAAATTTAGAAAACCAACTTATGCTTGCTTATTGGGAAAGGTGAGTTGGGGTGCTGCATAAAACCAGAGATTGAAATTAGCACAGATACCGTTCCATAAGCCAAATATATAATAGACAAGACCTACTCCTTGCTCAACGACATGGACTCAACACCCCATATTCAACGCCTGGGAATATACCTGACAAGTAAGAATCTTAAAACTCATGGATTTATATGTCTCCATAAGGAAATCAAGCATGTGTACAGCGGCCTAAACGCAGCAGTGAAAATCCGATAAATCCCATTACCAAAATAAATTTCAAAACAAAACACAATGACAGTGAAATAGAGAGCAATTCTTAAATCATTCATTCAGGGCTTGTGATGCAACCTGGATCTCCCACATCTACACCGAGAGCTGGGTGAGACATAAGGCTGGACATTTGGGGCTGATAGCATTGGTGAGGTTCGGTGAGCAAACACAGACCCTTTGAAGTCATACTGCCTGGTACCCATTCCATGGGTCCCAACTCTCTAGGTTTAAGGGATTCTTCCTTCAGCTAAAACATGCATGGGAAACCCAGAGTATGGTCCACCGTGTGACCGGGAAACGTTTTCAAATGCATCTCAGTTTTCGAACCCTGTTACTCGGGTTCACCATTCCAGACGCTTTACTAACACTCTCCCCACTTGGAGAGTCAGTGCCTTTAACATCCTGTTTGGCACATTTTGCAATTTCTGCGCAAGATTAACAGGAATAGGGAGAACAAATGAGAGACTAGCTGTAGGTGTCTGCACGGGCAAATGGAACGCTCATTTCCCACCAGGAAGAGGAATTAACCAAAGGCTCAGCGTGCCCTGCAGGAAACAGATTAGGGCCTAAGGCAATCCTGCGGTTTTGCGGCCATCTCACAAAAAAGCGAATTGAAAAAAGGAGCTGAGGGGCACTGTAATTCACAAAACTGCAGAGTTATGAATGACAGCTATCGTCCAAAATTGTATTGAAGTAAGTCTTCGAAGAGGACTTGAAAGCGGGGCCGAATTTCAGGAACACGATTTCAGGGGGTAGACTGGAATTGCACTTAAAGCATAGGAAAAGAGGCAGAATGTCGACAATGATGCACTTGGCCAAAAAGGGCGTATGCGTTTTTTCCTGAATATATTCAGGAAAAAACGCATACGCCCTTTTTGGCCAACCAAGCAAGCGTGTAAAGGAAATGTGCACTACAATGAAGTCTCAATGCCCCCCGGTCAAAAGGGCCATCTGAAAAAAGTGTAAAATCCAGAAAGGCAGGACAGGTCATGGAGAACAGGGAGCCTTGTTATGCTGATGGGCGGGATGTAAATTGCCAACAGCCACTCTGGAGAAGTGTATGGTGTATCCTGAATCACGAAGGAAACAAAGCAACACAGCCTATGGCACTTCCACTTATGGTCCTATAGCTTAGGGAAATTAAAATCAAAAACACACAGCCACCCCAAAGTTTGGGACGGCTCTGTTTACAAGAACCTCGTCTACGGTACAAGTTAAATATCCGAGAAAGCAAAAAATGGATAAAGAAGTTGTGGTACGCACGTAAAATGGAATATCACTCAGCAATGAAATCTACGTCATCAGGCCCGTAGCGGCATAATGAGTGGATTCAGGTACGATGATTCTTCGAGAAATAAGTCACACAGAAAAAGAAACATCATTAGATATCCCTAATACACGGAATGTAAACTTGGCTACACATGAACTGAATTACAAAACAGAACAGGGTCTCAAATTTAGAAAACCAACTTATGCTTGCTTATGGGGAAAGGTGAGTTGGGGTGCTGCATAAAACCAGAGATTGAAATTAGCACAGATACTGTTCCATAAGCCAAATATATAATAGACAAGACCTACTCCTTGCTCAACGAAATGGACTCAACACCCCATATTCAACGCCTGGCAAGATACCTGACAAGTAAGAATCTTAAAACCCATGGATTTATATGTCTCCATAAGGAAATCAAGCGTGTGTACAGCGGCCTAAACGCAGCAGTGAACATCCGATAAATCCCATTACCAAAATAAATTTCAAAAACAAAACACAATGACAGTGAAATAGAGAGCAATTCTTAAATAATTCATTCAGGGCTTGTGATGCAACCTGGATTTACCACATCTACACCCAGAGCTGGGTGAGACATAAGGCTGGACACTTCGGGCTGATAGCATTGGTGAGGTTCGGTGAGCAAACGCAGACCCTTTGAAGTCATACTGCATGGTACCCATTCCATGGGTCCCAACTCTCCAGGTTTAAGGGATTCTTCCTTCAGCTAAAACATGCATGGGAAACCCAGAGTATGGTCCACCGTGTGATTGGGAAACGTTTTAAAATGCATCTCAGTTTTCGTCCCCTGGTACTCGGGTTCAACATTTGAACGCTTTACTAACACTCTCCCCACTTGGAGAGTCAGTGCCATTAACCTCCTGTTTGGCACAGTTTTCAATTTCTGCGCAAGATGAACAGGAATAGGGAGAAGCAATGAGAGACTAGCTGTAGGTGTCTGCACGGGCAAATGGAACGCTCATTTCCCACCAGGAAGAGGAATTAACCAAAGGCTCAGCGTGCCCTGCCGGAAACAGATTAGGGCCTGAAGCAATCCTGCGGTTTTGCAGCCAGCTCACAAGAAAGCGAGTTGAAGAAATGAGCTCAGGGGCACAATAATTCACAAACCTGCAGAGTTATGAATGACAGCTATCGTCCAAAAATGTATTGAAGTAAGTCTTCGAAGAGGACTTGAAAGCGGGGCAGAATTTCAGAAAAACGATTTCAGGGGGTAGACTGGAATTGTACTAAAAGCATAGGAAAAGAGGCAGAATGTCGACAATGATGCACTTGGCCAAAAAGGGCGTATGCGTTTTTTCCTGAATATATTCAGGAAAAAACGCATACGCCCTTTTTGGCCAACCAAGCAAGCGTGTAATGGAAATCTACACTACAATGAAGTCTCACTGCCCCCCGGTCAAAAGGGCCATCTGAAAAAAATGTAAAATCCAGAAAGTCAGGACAGGTCATGGAGAACAGGGAGCCTTGTCATGCTGATGGGCGGGATGTAAATTGCCAACAACCACTCTGGAGAAGTGTATGGTGTTTCCAGAAACACGTAGGAAACAAAGCAACACAGCCTATGTCACTTCCACTTATGGTCCTATAGCTTAGGGAAATTGAAATCAAAAACACACAGCCACCCCAGAGTTTGGGACGGCTCTGTTTACAAGAACCTCGTCTACGGTACAAGTAAAATATCCCAGAAAGCAAAAAATGGATAAAGAAGTTGTGGTACGCACGTACAATGGAATATCACTCAGCAATGAAATCTACGTCATCAGGCCCGTAGCGGCCTAATAAGTGGATTCAGGGACGATGATTCTACGAGAAATAAGTCACACAGAAAAAGAAACATCATAAGATATCACTAATACACGGAATGTAAAGTTGGCTACACAGGAACTGAATTACAAAACAGAACAGGGTCTCAAATTTAGAAAACCAACTTATGCTTGCTTATGGGGAAAGGTGAGTTGGGGTGCTGCATAAAACCAGAGATTGAAATTAGCACAGATACCGTTCCATAAGCCAAATATATAATAGACAAGACCTACTCCTTGCTCAACGAAATGGACTCAACACCCCATATTCAACGCCTGGCAAGATACCTGACAAGTAAGAATCTTAAAACCCATGGATTTATATGTCTCCATAAGGAAATCAAGCGTGTGTACAGCGGCCTAAACGCAGCAGTGAAAATCCGATAAATCCCATTATCAAAATAAATTTCAAAAACAAAACACAATGACAGTGAAATAGAGAGCAATTCTTAAATAATTCATTCAGGGCTTGTGATGCAACCTGGATTTACCACATCTACACCCAGAGCCTGGTGAGACATAAGGCTGGGCACTTCGGGCTGATAGCATTGGTGAGGTTCGGTGAGCAAACGCAGACCCTTTGAAGTCATACTGCATGGTACCCATTCCATGGGTCCCAACTCTCCAGGTTTAAGGGATTCTTCCTTCAGCTAAAACATGAATGGGAAACCCAGACTATCGTCCGCCGTGTGATTGGGAAACGTTTTCAAATGCATCTCAGTTTTCGTCCCCTGGTACTCGGGTTCACCATTCCAGACGCTTTACTAACACTCTCCCCACTTGGAGCGTCACTGCCTTTAACCTCCTGTTTGGCACAGTTTGCAATTTCTGCGCAAGATGAACAGGCATAGGGAGAACCAATGAGAGACTAGCTGTTGGTGTCTGCACGGGCAAATTGAACGATCATTTCCCACCAGGAAGTGGAATTAACCAAAGGCTCAGCGTGCCCGGCCGGAAACATATTACGGCCTGAAGCAATCCTGCGGATTTGCGGCCAGCTCACAAGAAAGCGAGTTGAAGGAAGCAGCTCAGGGGCACTGTAATTCACAAACCTGCAGAGTTATGAATGACAGCTATCGTCCAAAAATGTATTGAAGTAAGTCTTCCAAGAGGACTTGAAAGCGGGGCCGAATTTCAGGAAAACGATTTCAGGGGGTAGACTGGAATTGTACTAAAAGCATAGGAAAAGAGGCAGAATGTCGACAACGATGCACTTGGCCAAAAAGGGCGTATGCGTTTTTTCCTGAATATATTTTCCTGAATATATTTTCCTGAATATATTCAGGAATAAACGCATACGCCCTTTTTGGCCAACCAAGCAAGCGTGTAAAGGAAATCTGCACTACAATGAAGTCTCTCTGCCCCCCGGTCAAAAGGGCCATCTGAAAAAAGTGTAAAATCCAGAAAGGCAGGACAGGTCATGGAGAACAGGGAGCCTTGTTATGCTGATGGGCGGATTTAAATTGCCAACAGCCACACTGGAAAAGTGTATGGTGTTTCCTGAAACACGTAGAAAACAAAGCAACACAGCCTATGGCACTTCCACTTATGGTCCTATAGCTTAGGGAAATTAAAATCAAAAACACACAGCCACCCCAAAGTTTGGGATGGCTCTGTTTACAAGAACCTCATCTACGGTAGAAGTTAAATATCTGAGAAAGCATAAAATGGATAAAGAAGTTGTGGTACGCACGTACAATGGAATATCTCTCAGCAATGAAATCTACGACATCAGGACCGTAGCGGCATAATGAGTGGATTCAGGTACGATGATTCTATGATAAATAAGTCAGACAGAAAAAGAAACATCATAAGTTATCACTAATACACGGAATGTAAACTTGGCTACCCATGAACTGAATTACAAAACAGAACAGGGTCTCAAATTTAGCAAACCAACTTATGCTTGCTTATGGGGAAAGGTCAGTTGGGATGCTGCATAAAACCAGAGGTTGAAATTAGCACAGATACCGTTCCATAAGCCAAATATATAATAGACAAAACCTACTCCTTGCTCAACGAAATGGACTCAACACCCTATATTCAACGCCTGGGAAGATACCTGACAAGTAAGAATCTTAAAACCCATGGATTTATATGTCTCCATAAGGAAATCAAGCGTGTGTACAGTGGCCTAAAAGCAGCAGTGAAAATCCGATAAATCCCATTATCAAAATGAATTTCAAAAACAAAACACAATGACAGTGAAATAGAGAGCAATTCTTAAATAATTCATTCAGGGCTTGTGATGCAACCTGTATTTACCACATCTACACCCAGAGCTGGATGAGACATAAGGCTGGACACTTCGGGCTGATAGCATTGGTGAGGTTCGGTGAGCAAACGCAGACCCTTTGAAGTCATACTGCATGGTACCCATTCCATGGTTCCCAACTCTCCAGGTTTAAGGGATTCTTCCTTCAGCTAAAACATGCATGGGAAACCCAGAGTATGGTCCACCATGTGATTGGGAAACGTTTTCAAATGCATCTCAGTTTTCGTCCCCTGGTACTCGGGTTCAACATTTGAACGCTTTACTAACACTCTCCCCACTTGTAGAGTCAGTGCCATTAACCTCCTGTTTGGCACACTTTGCAATTTCTGCGCAAGATGAACAGGAATAGGGAGAAGCAATGAGAGACTAGCTGTTGGTGTCTACACGGGCAAATTGAACGCTAATTTCCCACCAGGAAGAGGAATTAACCAAAGGCTCAGCGTGCCCGGCCGGAAACAGATTAGGGCCTGAAGCAATCCTGCGGTTTTGCGGCCAGCTCACAAGAAAACGAGTTGAAGAAAGGAGCTCAGGGGCACTGTAATTCACAAACCTGCAGAGTTATGAATGACAGCTATCGTCCAAAAATGTACTGAAGTAAGTCTTCAAAGAGGACTTGAAAGCGGGGCAGAATTTCAGGAAAACGATTTCAGGGGGTAGACTGAAATAGCACTTAAGGCGTAGAAAAAGAGGCAGAATGTCAACAATGATGCACTTGGCCAAAAAGGGCGTATGCGTTTTTTCCTGAATATATTCAGGAAAAAACGCATACGCCCTTTTTGGCCAACCAAGCAAGCCTGTAAAGGAAATCTGCACTACAATGAAGTCTCACTGCCCCCCGGTCAAAAGGGCCATCTGAAAAAAGTGTAAAATCCAGAAAGACAGGACAGGTCATGGAGAACAGGGAGCCTTGTCATGCTGATGGGCGAGATGTAAATTGCCAACAACCACTCTGGAGAACTGTATGGTGTTTCCAGAAACACGTAGGAAACAAAGCAACACAGCCTATGGCACTTACACTTATGGTCCTATAGCTTAGAGAAATTAAAATCAAAAACACACAGCCACCCCAGAGTTTGGGACGGCTCTGTTTACAAGAACCTCGTCTACGGTACAAGTAAAATATCCCAGAAAGTAAAAAATGGATAAAGAAGTTGTGGTACGCACGTACAATGGAATATCACTCAGCAATGAAATCTACGTCATCAGGCCCGTAGCGGCATAATGAGTGGATTCAGGTATGATGATTCTACGAGAAATAAGTCACACAGAAAAAGAAACATCATAAGATATCACTAATACACGGAATGTAAACTTGGCTACCCATGAACTGAATTACAAAACAGAACAGGGTCTCAAATTTAGAAAACCAACTTATGCTTGCTTATGGGGAAAGGTGAGTTGGGGTGCTGCATAAAACCAGAGATTGAAATTAGCACAGATACCGTTCCATAAGCCAAATATATAATAGACAAGACCTACTCCTTGCTCAACGAAATGGACTCAACAACCCATATTCAACGCCTGGCAAGATACCTGACAAGTAAGAATCTTAAAACCCATGGATTTATATGTCTCCATAAGGAAATCAAGCGTGTGTACAGCGGCCTAAAGGCAGCAGTGAAAATCCGATAAATCCCATTATCAAAATAAATTTCAAAAACAAAACAAAATGACAGTGAAATAGAGAGCAATTCTTAAATAATTCATTCAGGGCTTGTGATGCAACCTGGATTTACCACATCTACACCCAGAGCTGGGTGAGATATAAGGCTGGACACTTCGGGCTGATAGCATTGGTGAGGTTCGGTGAGCAAACGCAGACCCTTTGAAGTCATACTGCATGGTACCCATTCCATGGGTTCCAAATTTCCAGGTTTAAGGGATTCTTCCTTCAACTAAAACATGCATGGGAAACCCATAGTATGGTCCACCGTGTGATTGGGAAACGTTTTCAAATGCATCTCAGTTTTCGTCCCCTGGTACTCGGGTTCACCATTCCAGACGCTTTACTAACACTCTCCCCACTTGGAGAGTCAGTGCATTTAACCTCCTGTTTGGCACACTTTGCAATTTCTGCGCAAGATGAACAGGAATAGGGAGAAGCAATGAGAGACTAGCTGTAGGTGTCTGCACGGGCAAATGGAACGCTCATTTCCGACTAGGAAGAGGAATTAAACAAAGGCTCAGCATGCCCTGCTGGAAAGAGACTTTGGCCTGAAGCAATCCTGCGGTTTTGCGGCCAGCTCACAAGAAAGCGAGTTGAAGACATGAGCTCAGGGGCCCTGTAATTCACAAACCTGCAGAGTTATGAATGACAGCTATCGTCCAAAAATGTATTGAAGTAAGTCTTCGAAGAGGACTTGAAAGCGGGGCAGAATTTCCGGAAAACGATTTCAGGGGGTAGACTGGAATTGTACCAAAAGCATAGGAAAAGAGGCAGAATGTCGACAACGATGCACTTGGCCAAAAAGGGCGTATGAGTTTTTTCCTGAATATATTCAGGAAAAAACGCATACGCCCTTTTTGGCCAACCAAGCAAGCGTGTAAAGGAAATCTGCACTACAATGAAGTCTCACTGCCCCCACGGTCAAAAGAGCCATCTGAAAAAAGTGTAAAATCCAGAAAGGCAGGACAGGTCATGGAGAACAGGGAGCCTTGTCATGCTGATGGGCGGGATGTAAATTGCCAACAACCACTCTGGAGAAGTGTATGGTGTTTCCAGAAACACGTAGGAAACAAAGCAACACAGCCTATGGCACTTCCACTTATGGTCCTAGAGCTTAGGGAAATTAAAATCAAAAACACACAGCCACCCCAGAGTTTGGGACGGCTCTGTTTACAAGAACCTCGTCTACGGTACAAGTAAAATATCCCAGAAAGTAAAAAATGGATAAAGAAGTTGTGGTACGCACGTACAATGGAATATCACTCAGCAATGAAATCTACGTCATCAGGCCCGTAGCGGCATAATGAGTGGATTCAGGTATGATGATTCTACGAGAAATAAGTCACACAGAAAAAGAAACATCATAAGATATCACTAATACACGGAATGTAAACTTGGCTACCCATGAACTGAATTACAAAACAGAACAGGGTCTCAAATTTAGAAAACCAACTTATGCTTGCTTATGGGGAAAGGTGAGTTGGGGTGCTGCATAAAACCAGAGATTGAAATTAGCACAGATACCGTTCCATAAGCCAAATATATAATAGACAAGACCTACTCCTTGCTCAACGAAATGGACTCAACACCCCATATTCAACGCCTGGCAAGATAACTGACAAGTAAGAATCTTAAAACCCATGGATTTATATGTCTCCATAAGGAAATCAGGCGTGTGTACAGCGGCCTAAACGCAGCAGTGAAAATCCGATAAATCCCATTATCAAAATAAATTTCAAAAACAAAACACAATGACAGTGAAATAGAGAGCAATTCTTACATAATTCATTCAGGGCTTGTGATGCAACCTGGATTTTCCACATCTACACCCAGAGCTGGGTGAGACATAAGGCTGGACACTTCGGGCTGATAGCATTGGTGAGGTTCGGTGAGCAAACGCAGACCCTTTGAAGTCATACTGCATGCTACCCAATCCATGGGTCCCAACTCTCCAGGTTTAAGGGATTCTTCCTTCAGCTAAAACATGCATGGGAAACCCAGACTATCGTCCGCTGTGTGATTGGGAAACGTTTTCAAATGCATCTCAGTTTTCGTCCCCTGGTACTCGGGTTCAACATTTGAACGCTTTACTAACACTCTCCCCACTTGCAGAGTCAGTGCCTTTAACCTCCTGTTTGGCACACTTGGCAATTTCTGCCCAAGATGAACAGGCATAGGGAGAAGCAATGAGAGACTAGCTGTAGGTGTCTGCACGGGCAAATGGAACGCTCATTTCCCACCAGGAAGAGGAATTAACCAAAGGCTCAGCGTGCCCTGCCGGAAACAGATTAGGGCCTGAAGCAATCTTGCGGTTTTGCGGCCAGCTCACAAGAAAGCGAGTTGAAGAAAGGAGCTCAGGGGCACTGTAATTCACAAACCTGCAGAGTTATGAATGACACCTATCGTCCAAAAATGTATAGAAGTAAGTCTTCGAAGAGGACTTGAAAGTGGGGCAGAATTTCAGGAAAACGATTTCAGGGGGTAGACTGGAATTGCACTTAAAGCATAGGAAAAGAGGCAGAATGTTGACAATGATGCACTTGGCCAAAAAGGGTGTATGCTTTTTTTCCTGAATATATTCAGGAAAAAACGCATACGCACTTTTTGGCCAACCAAGCAAGCGTGTAAAGGAAATCTGCACTAAAATGAAGTCTCACTGCCCCCCAGTCAAAAGGGCCATCTGAAAAAAGTGTAAAATCCAGAAAGGCAGGACAGGTCATGGAGAACAGGGAGCCTTGTTATGCTGATGGGCGGATTTAAATTGCCAACAGCCACTCTGGAAAAGTGTATGGTGTTTCCTGAAACACGTAGGAAACAAAGCAACACAGCCTATGGCACTTCCACTTATGGTCCTATAGCTTAGGGAAATTCAAATCACAAACACACAGACACCCCAAAGTTTGGGATGGCTCTGTTTACAAGAACCTCATCTACGGTAGCAGTTAAATATCCGAGAAAGGAAAAAATGGATAAAGAAGTTGTGGTACGCACGTACAATGGAATATCACTCAGCAATGAAATCTACGTCATCAGGCCCGTAGCGGCATAATGAGTGGATTCAGGTACGATGATTCTACGAGAAATAAGTCACACAGAAAAAGAAACATCATAAGATATCACTAATACACGGAATGTAAACTTGGCTACACATAAACTGAATTACAAAACAGAACAGGGTCTCAAATTTAGAAAACCGACTTATGCTTGCTTATGGGGAAAGGTGAGTTGGGGTGCTGCATAAAACCAGAGATTGAAATTAGCACAGATACCGTTCCATAAGCCAAATATATAATAGACAAGACCTACTCCTTGCTCAACGAAATGGACTCAACACCCCATATTCAACGCCTGGCAAGATACCTGACAAGTAAGAATCTTAAAACCCATGGATTTATATGTCTCCATAAGGAAATCAAGCGTGTGTACAGTGGCCTAAAGGCAGCAGTGAAAATCCGATAAATCCCATTATCAAAATAAATTTCAAAAACAAAACAAAATGACAGTGAAATAGAGAGCAATTCTTAAATAATTCATTCAGGGTTTGTGATGCAACCTGGATTTACCACATCTACACCCAGAGCTGGATGAGACATAAGGCTGGACACTTCGGGCTGATAGCATTGGTGAGGTTCGGTGAGCAAACGCAGACCCTTTGAAGTCATACTGCATGGTAACCTTTCCATGGGTCCCAACTCTCCAGGTTTAAGGAATTCTTCCTTCAGCTAAAACATGCATGGGAAACCCACAGTACAGTGCACTGTGTGACCGGGAAACCTTTTCAAATGCATTTTAGTTATCGTCCCCTGGTACTCGGGTTCACCATTCCAGACGCTTTACTAACACTCTCCCCACTTGGAGAGTCAGTGCCATTAACCTCCTGTTTGGCACAGTTTGCAATTTCTGCGCAAGATGTACAGGAATAGGGAGAACCAATGAGAGACTAGCTGTAGGTGCCTGCACGGGCAAAAGGAACACTCATTTCCGAACAGGAAGAGGAATTAAACAAAGGCTCAGCATGCCCTGCCGGAAAGAGATTATGGCCTGAAGCAATCCTGCGGTTTTGCGGCCAGCTCACAAGAAAGCGAGTTGAAGACATGAGCTCAGGGGCACTGTAATTCACAAACCTGCAGAGTTATGAATGACAGCTATCGTCCAAAAATGTATTGAAGTAAGTCTTCGAAGAGGACTTGTAAGCGAGGCAGAATTTCAGGAAAACGATTTCAGGGGGTAGACTGGAATTGTACTAAAAGCATAGGAAAAGAGGCAGAATGTCGACAACGATGCACTTGGCCAAAAAGGGCGTATGCGTTTTTTCCTGAATATATTCAGAAAAAAAAGGCATACGCCCTTTTTGGCCAACCAAGCAAGCGTGTAAAGGAACTCTGCACTACAAGGAAGTCTCACTGCCCCCCCGGTCAAAAGGGCCATCTGAAAAAAGGGTAAAATCCAGAAAGGCAGGACAGGTCATGGAGAACAGGGAGCCTTGTCATCCTGATGGGCGGGATGTAAATTGCCAACAACCATTCTGGAGAAGTGTATGGTGTTTCCAGAAACACGTAGGAAACAAAGCAACACAGCCTATGGCACTTCCACTTATGGTCCTATAGCTTAGGGAAATTAAAATCAAAAACACACAGCCACCCCAGAGTTTGGGACGGCTCTGTTTACAAGAACCTCGTCTACGGTACAAGTAAAATATCCCAGAAAGTAAAAAATGGATAAAGAAGTTGTGGTACGCACGTACAATGGAATATCACTCAGCAATGAAATCTACGTCATCAGGCCCGTAGCGGCATAATGAGTGGATTCAGGTACGATGATTCTACGAGAAATAAGTCACACAGAAAAAGAAACATCATAAGATATCACTAATACACGGAATGTAAACTTGACTACACATGAACTGAATTACAAAACAGAACAGGGTCTCAAATTTAGAAAACCAACTTATGCTTGCTTATGGGGAAAGGTGAGTTGGGGTGCTGCATAAAACCAGAGATTGAAATTAGCACAGATACCGTTCCATAAGCCAAATATATAATAGACAAGACCTACTCCTTGCTCAACGTAATGGACTCAACAACCCATATTCAACGCCTGGCAAGATACCTGACAAGTAAGAATCTTAAAACCCATGGATTTATATGTCTCCATAAGGAAATCAAGCGTGTGTACAGCGGCCTAAACGCAGCAGTGAACATCCGATAAATCCCATTATCAAAATAAATTTCAAAAACAAAACAAAATGACAGTGAAATAGAGAGCAATTCTTAAATAATTCATTCAGGGCTTGTGATGCAACCTGGATTTACCACATCTACACCCAGAGCTGGGTGAGACATAAGGCTGGACACTTCGGGCTGATAGCATTGGTGAGGTTCGGTGAGCAAACGCAGACCCTTTGAAGTCATACTGCATGGTACCCATTCCATGCGTCCCAAATTTCCAGGTTTAAGGGATTCTTCCTTCAGCTAAAACATGCATGGGAAACCCATAGTGTGGTCCACCATGTGATTGGGAAACGTTTTCAAATGCATCTCAGTTTTCGTCCCCTGGTACTCGGGTTCACCATTCCAGACGCTTTACTAACACTCTCCCCACTTGGAGAGTCAGTGCATTTAACCTCCTGTTTGGCACACTTGGCAATTTCTGCGCAAGATGAACAGGCATAGGGAGAAGCAATGAGAGACTAGCTGTAGGTGTCTGCACGGGCAAATGGAACGCTCATTTCCCACCAGGAAGAGGAATTAACAAAAGGCTCAGCGTGCCCTGCTGGAAACAGATTAGGGCCTGAAGCAATCTTGCGGTTTTGCGGCCAGCTCACAAGAAAGCGAGTTGAAGAAAGGAGCTCAGGGGCACTGTAATTCACAAATCTGCAGAGTTATGAATGACACCTATCGTCCAAAAATGTATAGAAGTAAGTCTTCGAAGAGGACTTGAAAGCGGGGCAGAATTTCAGGAAAACGATTTCAGGGGGTAGACTGGAATTGCACTTAAAACATAGGAAAAGAGGCAGAATGTTGACAATGATGCACTTGGCCAAAAAGGGCGTATGCGTTTTTTCCTGAATATATTCAGGAAAAAACGCATACGCCCTTTTTGGCCAACCAAGCAAGCGTGTAAAGGAAATCTGCACTACAATGAAGTCTCACTGCCCCCCGGTCAAAAGGGCCATCTGAAAAAGGTGTAAAATCCAGAAAGGCAGCACAGGTCATGGAGAACAGGGAGACTTGTTATGCTGATGGGCGGATTTAAATTGCCAACAGCCACTCTGGAAAAGTGTATGGTGTTTCCTGAAACACGTAGCAAACAAAGCAACACAGCCTATAGCACTTCCACTTATGGTCCTATAGCTTAGGGAAATTAAAATCAAAAACACACAGCCACCCCAAAGTTTGGGATGGCTCTGTTTACAAGAACCTCATCTACGGTAGCAGTTAAATATCCCAGAAAGCATAAAATGGATAAAGAAGTTGTGGTACGCACGTACAATGGAATATCACTCAGCAATGAAATCTACGTCATCAGGACCGTAGCGGCATAATGAGTGGATTCAGGTACGATGATTCTATGAGAAATAAGTCAGACAGAAAAAGAAACATCATAAGTTATCACTAATACACGGAATGTAAACTTGGCTACCCATGAACTGAATTACAAAACAGAACAGGGTCTCAAATTTAGCAAACCAACTTATGCTTGCTTATGGGGAAAGGTCAGTTGGGATGCTGCATAAAACCAGAGATTGAAATTAGCACAGATACCATTCCATAAGCCAAATATATAATAGACAAAACCTACTCCTTGCTCAACGAAATGGACTCAACACCCTATATTCAACGCCTGGGAAGATACCTGACAAGTAAGAATCTTAAAACCCATGGATTTATATGTCTCCATAAGGAAATCAAGCGTGTGTACAGTGGCCTAAAAGCAGCAGTGAAAATCCGATAAATCCCATTATCAAAATGAATTTCAAAAACAAAACACAATGACAGTGAAATAGAGAGCAATTCTTAAATAATTCATTCAGGGCTTGTGATGCAACCTGGATTTACCACATCTACACCCAGAGCTGGATGAGACATAAGGCTGGACACTTCGGGCTGATAGCATTGGTGAGGTTCGGTGAGCAAACGCAGACCCTTTGAAGTCATACTGCATGGTACCCATTCCATGGGTCCCAACTCTCCAGGTTTAAGGGATTCTTCCTTCAGCTAAAACATGCATGGGAAACCCACAGTACAGTGCACTGTGTGACCGGGAAACGTTTTCAAATGCATCTCAGTTATCGTCCCCTGGTACTCAGGTTCACCATTCCAGACGCTTTACTAACACTCTCCCCACTTGGAGAGTCAGTGCCATTAACCTCCTGTTTGGCACACTTTGCAATTTCTGCGCAAGATGAACAGGAATAGGGAGAACCAATGAGAGACTAGCTGTAGGTGCCTGCACGGGCAAAAGGAACACTCATTTCCGAACAGGAAGAGGAATTAAACAAAGGCTCAGCATGCCCTGCCGGAAAGAGATTATGGCCTGAAGCCATCCTGCGGTTTTGCGGCCAGCTCACAAGAAAGCGAGTTGAAGACATGAGCTCAGGGGCACTGTAATTCACAAACCTGCAGAGTTATGAATGACAGCTATCGTCCAAAAATGTATTGAAGTAAGTCTTCGAAGAGGACTTGTAAGCGGGGCAGAATTTCAGGAAAACGATTTCAGGGGGTAGACTGGAATTGTACTAAAAGCATAGGAAAAGAGGCAGAATGTCGACAACGATGCACTTGGCCAAAAAGTGCGTATGCGTTTTTCCCTGAATATATTCAGAAAAAAAAGGCATACGCCCTTTTTGGCCAACCAAGCAAGCGTGTAAAGGAACTCTGCACTACAAGGAAGTCTCACTGCCCCCCCGGTCAAAAGGGCCATCTGAAAAAAGTGTAAAATGCAGAAAGGCAGGACAGGTCATGGAGAACAGGGAGCCTTGTCATCCTGATGGACGGGATGTAAATTGCCAACAACCATTCTGGAGAAGTGTATGGTGTTTCCAGAAACACGTAGGAAACAAAGCAACACAGCCTATGGCACTTCCACTTATGGTCCTATAGCTTAGGGAAATTAAAATCAAAAACACACAGCCACCCCAGAGTTTGGGACGGCTCTGTTTACAAGAACCTCGTCTACGGTACAAGTAAAATATCCCAGAAAGTAAAAAATGGATAAAGAAGTTGTGGTACGCACGTACAATGGAATATCACTCAGCAATGAAATCTACGTCATCAGTCCGGTAGCGGAATAATGAGTGCATTCAGGTACGATGATTCTACGAGAAATAAGTCACACAGAAAAAGAAACATCATAAGATATCACTAATACACGGAATGTAAACTTGACTACACATGAACTGAATTACAAAACAGAACAGGGTCTCAAATTTAGAAAACCAACTTATGCTTGCTTATGGGGAAAGGTGAGTTGGGGTGCTGCATAAAACCAGAGATTGAAATTAGCACAGATACCGTTCCATAAGCCAAATATATAATAGACAAGACCTACTCCTTGCTCAACGTAATGGACTCAACAACCCATATTCAACGCCTGGCAAGATACCTGACAAGTAAAAATCTTAAAACCCATGGATTTATATGTCTCCATAAGGAAATCAAGCGTGTGTACAGTGGCCTAAACGCAGCAGTGAACATCCGATAAATCCCATTATCAAAATAAATTTCAAAAACAAAACAAAATGACAGTGAAATAGAGAGCAATTCTTAAATAATTCATTCAGGGCTTGTGATGCAACCTGGATTTACCACATCTACACCCAGAGCTGGGTGAGACATAAGGCTGGACACTTCGGGCTGATAGCATTGGTGAGGTTCGGTGAGCAAACGCAGACCCTTTGAAGTCATACTGCATGGTACCCATTCCATGGGTCCCAACTCTCCAGGTTTAAGGAATTCTTCCTTCAGCTAAAACATGCATGGGAAACCCAGACTATCGTCGGCCGTGTGATTGGGAAACGTTTTCAAATGCATCTCAGTTTTCGTCCCCTGGTACTCGGGTTCACCATTCCAGACGCTTTACTAACACTCTCCCCACTTGGAGAGTCAGTGCCTTTAACCTCCTGTTTGGCACAGTTTGCAATTTCTGCGCAAGATGAACAGGCATAGGGAGAACCAATGAGAGACTAGCTGTTGGTGTCTGCACGGGCAAATTGAATGCTCATTTCCCACCAGGAAGAGGAATTAACCAAAGGCTCAGCGTGCCCGGCTGGAAACATATTAGGGCCTGAAGCAATCCTCCGGTTTTACGGCCAGCTCACAAGAAAACGAGTTGAGGAAAGGAGCTCAGGGGCACTGTAATTCACAAACCTGCAGAGTTATGAATGACAGCTATCGTCCAAAAATGTACTGAAGTAAGTCTTCAAAGAGGACTTGAAAGCGGGGCAGAATTTCAGGAAAACGATTTCAGGGGGTAGACTGGAATTGCACTTAAAACATAGGAAAAGAGGCAGAATGTCGACAATGATGCACTTGGCCAAAAAGGGCGTATGCGTTTTCTCCTGAATATATTCAGGAAAAAACGCATACGCCCTTTTTGGCCAACCAAGCAAGCGTGTAAAGGAAATCTGCACTACAATGAAGTCTCACTACCCCCGGTCAAAAGGGCCATCTGAAAAACGTGTAAAATCCAGAAAGGCAGGACAGGTCTTGGAGAACAGGGAGCCTTGTTATGCTGATGGGTGGGATGTAAAGTGCCAACAGCCACTCTGGAGAAATGTATGGTGTATCCTGAAACACGTAGGAAACAAAGCAACACAGCCTATGTCAATTCCACTTATGGTCCTATAGCTTAGGGAAATTAAAATCAAAAACACACAGCCACCCCAAAGTTTGGGATGGCTCTGTTTACAAGAACCTCGTCTACGGTACAAGTAAAATATCCCAGAAAGTAAAAAATGGATAAAGAAGTTGTGGTACGCACGTACAATGGAATATCACTCAGCAATGAAATCTACGTCATCAGGCCCGTAGCGGCATAATGAGTGATTTCAGATACGAAGATTCTACGAGAAATAAGTCACACAGAAAAAGAAACATCATAAGATATCACTAATACACGGAATGTAAACTTGGCTACACATGAACTGAATTACAAAACAGAACAGGGTCTCAAATTTAGAAAACCAACTTATGCTTGCTTATGGGGAAAGGTGAGTTGGGGTGCTGCATAAAACCAGAGATTGAAATTAGCACAGATACCGTTCCATAAGCCAAATATATAATAGAGAAGCCCTACTCCTTGCTCAACGAAATGGACTCAACACCCCTTATTCAACGCCTGGCAAGATACCTGACAAGTAAGAATCTTAAAACCCATGGATTTATATGTCTCCATAAGGAAATCAAGCGTGTGTACAGCGGCATAAACGCAGCAGTGAAAATCCGATAAATGCCATTATCAAAATAAATTTCAAAAACAAAACACAATGACAGTGAAATAGAGAGCAATTCTTAAATAATTCATTCAGGGCTTGTGATGCAACCTGGATTACCCACATCTACAACCAGAGCTGGGTGAGACATAAGGCTGGACACTTCGGGCTGATAGCATTGGTGAGGTTCGGTGAGCAAACGCAGACCCTTTGAAGTCATACTGCATGGTACCCATTCCATGGGTCCCAACTCTCCAGGTTTAAGGGATTCTTCCTTCAGCTAAAACATGCATGGGAAACCCACAGTACAGTGCACTGTGTGACCGGGAAATGTTTTCAAATGCATCTCAGTTTTCGTCCCCTGGTACTCGGGTTCACCATTCCAGACGCTTTACTAACACTCTCCCCACTTGGAGAGTCAGTGCCTTTAACCTCCTGTTTGGCACAGTTTGCAATTTCTGCGCAAGATGTACAGGAAGAGGGAGAACCAATGAGAGACTAGCTGTAGGTGCCTGCACGGGCAAAAGGAACGCTCATTTCCGACCAGGAAGAGGAATTAAACAAAGGCTCAGCATGCCCTGCCGGAAAGAGACATTGGCCTGAAGCAATCCTGCGGTTTTGCGGCCAGCTCACAAGAAAGCGAGTTGAAGACATGAGCTCAGAGCACTGTAATTCACAAACCTGCAGAGTTATGAATGACAGCTATCGTCCAAAAATATATTTAAGTAAGTCTTCCAAGAGGACTTGAAAGCAGGGCAGAATTTCAGGAAAACGATTTCAGGGGGTAGACTGGAATTGTACTAAAAGCATAGGAAAAGAGGCAGAATGTCGACAACGATGCACTTGGCCAAAAAGTGCGTATGCGTTTTTTCCTGAATATATTCAGAAAAAAAAGGCATACGCCCTTTTTGGCCAACCAAGCAAGCGTGTAAAGGAACTCTGCACTACAAGGAAGTCTCACTGCCCCCCCGGTCAAAAGGGCCATCTGAAAAAAGTGTAAAATGCAGAAAGGCAGGACAGGTCATGGAGAACAGGGAGCCTTGTCATCCTGATGGACGGGATGTAAATTGCCAACAACCATTCTGGAGAAGTGTATGGTGTTTCCAGAAACACGTAGGAAACAAAGCAATACAGCCTATGGCACTTCCACTTATGGTCCTATAGCTTAGGGAAATTAAAATCAAAAACACACAGCCACCCCAGAGTTTGGGACGGCTCTGTTTACAAGAACCTCGTCTACGGTACAAGTAAAATATCCCAGAAAGTAAAAAATGGATAAAGAAGTTGTGGTACGCACGTACAATGGAATATCACTCAGCAATGAAATCTACGTCATCAGTCCCGTAGCGGCATAATGAGTGCATTCAGGTACGATGATTCTACGAGAAATAAGTCACACAGAAAAAGAAACATCATAAGATATCACTAATACACGGAATGTAAACTTGACTACACATGAACTGAATTACAAAACAGAACAGGGTCTCAAATTTAGAAAACCAACTTATGCTTGCTTATGGGGAAAGGTGAGTTGGGGTGCTGCATAAAACCAGAGATTGAAATTAGCACAGATACCGTTCCATAAGCCAAATATATAATAGACAAGACCTACACCTTGCTCAACGTAATGGACTCAACAACCCATATTCAACGCCTGGCAAGATACCTGACAAGTAAGAATCTTAAAACCCATGGATTTATATGTCTCCATAAGGAAATCAAGCGTGTGTACAGTGGTCTAAACGCAGCAGTGAACATCCGATAAATCCCATTATCAAAATAAATTTCAAAAACAAAACAAAATGACAGTGAAATAGGGAGCAATTCTTAAATAATTCATTCAGGGCTTGTGATGCAACCTGGATTTACCACATCTACAACCAGAGCTGGGTGAGACATAAGGCTGGACACTTCGGGCTGATAGCATTGGTGAGGTTCGGTGAGCAAACGCAGACCCTTTGAAGTCATACTGCATGGTACCCATTCCATGGGTCCCAACTCTCCAGGTTTAAGGAATTCTTCCTTCAGCTAAAACATGCATGGGAAACCCAGACTATCGTCGGCCGTGTGATTGGGAAACGTTTTCAAATGCATCTCAGTTTTCGTCCCCTGGTACTCGGGTTCACCATTCCAGACGCTTTACTAACACTCTCCCCACTTGGAGAGTCAGTGCCTTTAACCTCCTGTTTGGCACAGTTTGCAATTTCTGCGCAAGATGAACAGGCATAGGGAGAACCAATGAGAGACTAGCTGTTGGTGTCTGCACGGGCAAATTGAACGCTCATTTCCCACCAGGAAGAGGAATTAACCAAAGGCTCAGCGTGCCCGGCTGGAAACATATTAGGGCCTGAAGCAATCCTCCGGTTTTACGGCCAGCTCACAAGAAAACGAGTTGAGGAAAGGAGCTCAGGGGCACTGTAATTCACAAACCTGCAGAGTTATGAATGACAGCTATCGTCCAAAAATGTACTGAAGTAAGTCTTCAAAGAGGACTTGAAAGCGGGGCAGAATTTCAGGAAAACGATTTCAGGGGGTAGACTGGAATTGCACTTAAAACATAGGAAAAGAGGCAGAATGTCGACAATGATGCACTTGGCCAAAAAGGGCGTATGCGTTTTCTCCTGAATATATTCAGGAAAAAACGCATACGCCCTTTTTGGCCAACCAAGCAAGCGTGTAAAGGAAATCTGCACTACAATGAAGTCTCACTACCCCCGGTCAAAAGGGCCATCTGAAAAACGTGTAAAATCCAGAAAGGCAGGACAGGTCTTGGAGAACAGGGAGCCTTGTTATGCTGATGGGTGGGATGTAAAGTGCCAACAGCCACTCTGGAGAAATGTATGGTGTATCCTGAAACACGTAGGAAACAAAGCAACACAGCCTATGTCAATTCCACTTATGGTCCTATAGCTTAGGGAAATTAAAATCAAAAACACACAGCCACCCCAAAGTTTGGGATGGCTCTGTTTACAAGAACCTCGTCTACGGTACAAGTAAAATATCCCAGAAAGTAAAAAATGGATAAAGAAGTTGTGGTACGCACGTACAATGGAATATCACTCAGCAATGAAATCTACGTCATCAGGCCCGTAGCGGCATAATGAGTGGATTCAGATACGAAGATTCTACGAGAAATAAGTCACACAGAAAAAGAAACATCATAAGATATCACTAATACACGGAATGTAAACTTGGCTACACATGAACTGAATTACAAAACAGAACAGGGTCTCAAATTTAGAAAACCAACTTATGCTTGCTTATGGGGAAAGGTGAGTTGGGGTGCTGCATAAAACCAGAGATTGAAATTAGCACAGATACCGTTCCATAAGCCAAATATATAATAGAGAAGCCCTAATCCTTGCTCAACGAAATGGACTCAACACCCCTTATTCAACGCCTGGCAAGATACCTGACAAGTAAGAATCTTAAAACCCATGGATTTATATGTCTCCATAAGGAAATCAAGCGTGTGTACAGTGGCATAAACGCAGCAGTGAAAATCCGATAAATGCCATTATCAAAATAAATTTCAAAAACAAAACACAATGACAGTGAAATAGAGAGCAATTCTTAAATAATTCATTCAGGGCTTGTGATGCAACCTGGATTACCCACATCTACAACCAGAGCTGGGTGAGACATAAGGCTGGACACTTCGGGCTGATAGCATTGGTGAGGTTCGGTGAGCAAACGCAGACCCTTTGAAGTCATACTGCATGGTACCCATTCCATGGGTCCCAACTCTCCAGGTTTAAGGGATTCTTCCTTCAGCTAAAACATGCATGGGAAACCCACAGTACAGTGCACTGTGTGACCGGGAAATGTTTTCAAATGCATCTCAGTTTTCGTCCCCTGGTACTCGGGTTCACCATTCCAGACGCTTTACTAACACTCTCCCCACTTGGAGAGTCAGTGCCTTTAACCTCCTGTTTGGCACAGTTTGCAATTTCTGCGCAAGATGTACAGGAAGAGGGAGAACCAATGAGAGACTAGCTGTAGGTGCCTGCACGGGCAAAAGGAACGCTCATTTCCGACCAGGAAGAGGAATTAAACAAAGGCTCAGCATGCCCTGCCGGAAAGAGACATTGGCCTGAAGCAATCCTGCGGTTTTGCGGCCAGCTCACAAGAAAACGAGTTGAAGAAAGGAGCTCAGGGGTACTGTAATTCACAAACCTGCAGAGTTATGAATGTCAGCTATCGTCCAAAAATATACTGAAGTAAGTCTTCAAAGAGGACTTGAAAGCGGGGCAGATTTTCAGGAAAACGATTTCAGGGGGTAGACTGGAATTGCACTTAAAGCATAGGAAAAGAGGCAGAATGTCGACAATGATGCACTTGGCCAAAAAGGGCGTATGCGTTTTTTCCTGAATATATTCAGGAAAAAACGCATACGCCCTTTTTGGCCCACCAAGCAAGCGTGTAAAGGAAATCTGCACTACAATGAAGTCTCACTGCCCCCCGGTCAAAAGGGCCATCTGAAAAATGTGTAAAATCCAGAAAGGCAGGACAGGTCATGGAGAACAGGGAGCCTTGTCATGCTGATGGGCGGGATGTAAATTGCCAACAACCACTCTGGAGAAGTGTATGGTGTTTCCAGAAACACGTGGGAAACAAAGCAACACAGCCTATGTCACTTCCACTTATGGTCCTATAGCTTAGGGAAATTAAAATCAAAAACACACAGCCACCCCAGAGTTTGGGACGGCTCTGTTTACAAGAACCTCGTCTACGGTACAAGTAAAATATCCCAGAAAGCAAAAAATGGATAAAGAAGTTGTGGTACGCACGTACAATGGAATATCACTCAGCAATGAAATCTACTTCATCAGGCCCGTAGCGGCATAATGAGTGGATTCAGGTATGATGATTCTACGAGAAATAAGTCACACAGAAAAAGAAACATCATAAGATATGACTAATACACGGAATGTAAACTTGGCTACCCATGAACTGAATTACAAAACAGAACAGGGTCTCAAATTTAGAAAACCAACTTATGCTTGCTTATGGGGAAAGGTGAGTTGGGGTGCTGCATAAAACCAGAGATTGAAATTAGTACAGATACCTTTCCATAAGCCAAATATATAATAGACAAGACCTACTCCTTGCTCAACGAAACGGACTCAAAGCCTGGGAATATACCTGACAAGTAAGAATCTTAAAACCCATGGATTTATATGTATCCATAAGGAAATCAAGCGTGTGTACAGCAGCCTAAACGCAGCAGTGAAAATCCGATAAATCCCATTATCAAAATAAATTTCAAAACCAAAACACATTGACAGTGAAATAGAGAGCAATTCTTAAATAATTCATTCAGGGCTTGTGATGCAACCTGGATTTACCACATCTACATCCAGAGCTGGGTGAGATATATGGCTGGACACTTCGGGCTGATAGCATTGGTGAGGTTCGGTGAGCAAACGCAGACCCTTTGTAGTCATACTGCATGGTACCCATTCCATGGTTCCCAGCTCTCCAGGTTTAAGGGATTCTTCCTTCAGCTAAGACATGCATGGGAAACCCAGAGTATTGTCCACCGTGTGATTGGGAAACGTTTTCAAATATATCTCAGTTTTCGAACCCTGGTACTCGGGTTCACCATTCCAGACACTTTACTAACATTCTCCCCACTTGGAGAGTCAGTGCCTTTAACCTCCTGTTTGGCACAGTTTGCAATTTCTCCGCAAGATTAACAGGAATAGGGAGAAACAATGAGAGACTAGCTGTAGGTATCTGCACGGGCAAATGGAACGCTCATTTCCCACCAGGAAGAGGAATTCACCAAAGGCTCAGTGTGCCCTGACGGAAACAGATTAGGGCCTGCAGCAATCCTGCGGTTTTGCGGCCAGCTCACAAGAAAGCGAGTTGAGGAAACGAGCTCAGGGGCACTGTAATTCACAAACCTGCAGAGTTATGAATGACACCTATCGTCCAAAAATGTATTGAAGTAAGTCTTCGAATAGGACTTGAAAGCGGGGCAGAATTTCAGGAAAACGATTTCAGGGGGTAGACTAGAATTGCACTTAAAGCATAGGAATAGAGGCAGAATGTCGACAATGATGCACTGGCCAAAAAGTGCGTATGCGTTTTTTCCTGAATATATTCAGGAAAAAACGCATACGCCATTTTTGGCCAAGCAAGCAAGCAGGTAAATGAAATCTGCACTACAATGAAGTCTCACTGCCCCCCGGTCAAAAGGGCCATCTGAAAAAGTGTAAAATTCAGAAAGGCAGGACAGGTCATGGAGAACAGGGAGACTTGTTATGCTGATGGGGGGGATGTAAATTGCAAACAGCCACTCTGCAGAAGTGTATGGGGTTTCCTGAAACACGTAGGAAACAAAGCAACGGAGCCTATGTCACTTCCACTTATGGTCCTATAGCTTAGGGAAATTAAAATCAAAAACACACAGCCACCCCAAAGTTTGGGACAGCTCTGTTTACAAGAACGTCGTCTACGGTACAAGTTAAATATCCCAGAATGTGAAAAATGGTTAAAGAAGTTGTGGTACGCACGTACAATGGAATATCACTCACCAATGAAATCTATGTCATCAGGCCCGTCGTGGCATATTGAGTGGATCCAGGTACGATGATTCTAAGTGAAATAAGTCACACAGAAAATGAAACATCATAAGATATCACTAATACACGGAATGTAAACTTGGCTACACATGAACTGAATTACAAAACAGAACAGGGTCTCAAATTTAGAACACCAACTTATGCTTGCTTATGGGGAAAGGTGAGGTGGGGTGCTGCATAAAACCAGAGATAGAAATTAGCACACATACCTTTCCATAAGCCAAATATGTAATAGTCAAGACTTACACCTTGCTCAACGAAATGGACTAAACACACCATATTCAACTCCTAGGATTACACATGACTAGTAAGAATCTTCAAATCCATGGATTTATATGTCTCCGTAAGAGAATCAAGTGTGTGTACAGCTGCATGAAGGCAGCAGAGAAAATCCGATAAATCCCATTATCAAAATAAACTACAAAAACAAACACAATGACAGTGAAATAGAGAGCAATTCTTAAATAATTCATTCAGGGCTTGTGATGCAACCTGGATTTACCACATCTACACCTAGAGCTGAGTGAGACATAAGGTTCGACACTTTGGGCTGATAGCATTGGTGAGGTTCGGTGAGAAAATGCAGGCCATTTGAAGTCATACTGCATGGTACCCATTGCATGGGTCCCACCTCTCCAGGTTTAAGGGATTCTTCCTTCAGGTAAAACACGCATGGGAAACCCAGAATATGGTCCACCGTGTGACCGGGAAACCTTTTTAAATGCATCTCAGTTTTCTTCCCCTCATACTCGGTTTTACCATTCCAGACGCTTTACTAACTCTTTCCCCAATTGGAGAGTCAGTGCCTTTAACCTCCTGTTTGGCACAGTTTGGAATTTCTGAGCAAGATGAACAGGAATAGGGAGAACCAATGAGAGATTAGCTGTAGGTGTCTGCACGAGCAAATTTAATGCTCATTTCCCATCAGGAAGAGGAATTAGCCAAAGGCTCAACATGCCGTGCCGGAACCAGATTAGGGCCTGAAGCAATCCTGCGGTTTTGCGGCCAGCTCACAAGAAAGCGAGTTGAAGAATGGAGCTCAGGGGCACTGTAATTCACAAACCTGCAGAGTTATAAATGACAGCTATCGTCCAAAAATATATTGAAGTAAGGCTGCAAAGAGGACTTGAACGCGGGGCAGAATTCCAGGAATACGATTTCAGGAGGTAGATGGGAAGTCCTCTGAAAGTATAGGAGAAGAGGCAGAACTTCGACAATGATGCACTTGGTCAAAAAGGGCATATGCGTTTCTTCCAGGGCCCTCATTAAAGTGGGTAGGAGGCTCCCAGCATGCTTCAGTGGCCAACAGAGGGCCTACGTCGCCAAGGCGACGTGAGCCATCCAGGCAGGAGTGACCTCACATCAGAGCGCCCACCTCACAGAAGGGTAAGGAACCCAGTCATGATCAGACTCTCACCAGAGTGCCCACATAAGCGAGGGGCTGGGAATCAGGCACGAGTGTCCTCACACCCGTGGGGCCACATCATCGAAAGTTGAGGTACCCAGCACATGTGGCCTCAAACCAGAAGACCCACATCACCATGGGTCTCAGAGCGAGGCAGGCAGGATTAACCTCAAAACACATGGCCCATTGTATAAAAAGGTGAGGAATCCAGCAGTTGGAACATCCCAGCAGGCGGCCCAGAGCACCGAGGCTATGGGATCCAGGCAGTGATGAACTCACAACAGAGGGCCCTCATCGTGATACTGTAAGCAACCCAGCCGTTGTGACCTCAGAGCACAAGGCCCACATCCCCATGGGGAAGGGAACCAAGCAGGAGTGTCATCGCACCAGTGGGCACACAACAGAAAATGTGGGGAGCCCAGCAGTTAGGGCCGGACGCCAGAGGGCCCTCATCACTGAGGAGAGGAGGCTCCCAGCAAGCTCCAACTGCTACCAGAGGGCCGACGTCGCCAATGCGGGGTGTGCCAGCCAGGCAGGAGTGACCTCAGAGCAGAGGGCCAACCACACAAAAGTGTGAGGAACCCAAAGAGGATCAGACTCTCACCAGAGGGCCCACATCACCAAGGGAATGGAAACCAGGCAGGAGTGTCCTCACACCAGTGGGGCCACATCACCGAAATGTGACGGACCCAGCACACGTGGCCTCAAACTACAGGACACACATCACCAAGGGGCTGGGAGTGAGGCAGGCAGGAGGAGCCTCAAAACAGAGGGCCCATTGCGTAAAAAAGGTGAGGAATCCCGCAGTTGGAACCTCCCAGCAGGCGGCCAGGAGCAGCGAGGCTATGGGATCCAGGCCTGACTGAACTCAAAACAGAGGGCCCACATTCTGACACTGTGAGCAACCCAGCCGTTGGGACCACAGAGCAGAAAGCCCACATCCCCTAGGGAAGGGACCCTGGCTGGAGTGTACTCACACGACAGGGCGCACATCAGAAAATTTTGGGAGCCCATGAGTTAGGGCCTGACGCCAGAGGGCCCTCATTACCGAGGGGAGGAGACTCCCAGCAGGCACCAACTCCCAACTGAGGGCCCACATCGCCAACGTGACGTGTGCCAGCCAGGCAGGAGTGACCTCACAGCAGAGGGCCCACCTCCCAGAAGTGTGAGGAATCCAGACAGGATCAGACTATCACAAGAGGGCCCCAATCACCAAGGGGATGGGAACCAGGCAGGAGTGTCCTCACACCAGTGGGGCCACATCAATAAAGGTGAGGAAACCGGTACATGTGGCCTTAAACCAGAGGACCTACATCACAAAGGGGCTGGGAGTGAGTCAGGAAGTAGGAGCATAAAAACACAGGACCCAAAGAATAAAAAAGGTAAGGAATCCAGCAGTAGGAACCTCCCAGCAGTCGGCTCAGAGCACAGAGTCTATGGGATCTAGGCCTGAGTGAACTAACACCAGAGAGACAACATCATGAAACGGTGAACAACACAGGTGTTGGGACCTTAGAGCAGAAGGCCCACATGCCCATGGGGATGGGAACCTCGCAGGAGTGTCCTCGCACCACTTAGCACGTATCAGAAAATGTGGGTACCCAGCAGTTAGGGCCTGACGCTAGAGGGCCCCCATCACCGAGGGGAGGAGGCTCCCAGCAGGCTCCAAGTGCCACAAGAGGGCCGACTTCGCCAAGGCGGGGTGTGCCAGCCAGGCAGGAGTGACCTCACAGCAGAGGGCCCACCTCACAGAAGGGTGAGGAACCCAGCCAGGATCAGACTCTCACCAGAGGGCCCACATCATCAAGGGGATAGGAAGCAGGCAGGAGTGTCCTCACACCAGTGTGGCCACATCATCCAAAGGCGAGGGACCCAGCACACGTGGCCTCACACCAGAGGACACACATCACCAAGGGACTGGGAGTGAGGCAGGCAGGAGGAGTCTCAAAACAGAGGGTCCATAGAAGAAAAAAGGTGAGGAATCCCGCAGTTGGAACCTCCCAGCAGGTGGCCAGGAGCAGCGAGGCTATGGGATCCAGGCCGGAGAGAACTCACAGCAGAGGGCCCTCATCATGAAACTGAGCAACCCACGGTTGGGACCTCAGAGCAGAAGGCCCACATTCCCATGGGGTTGGGAACCTGGCACGAGTGTACTCGAACCACAGGGCGCATATCAGAAAATATTGGGAGCCCAGGAATTAGGGCCTGACGCCAGAGGGCCCTCATTACCGAGGGCAGGAGACCCCCAGCAGGCACCAAATCCCACCAGAGGGCCGACTTCGCCAAGGCGGGGTGTGCCAGCCAGGCAGGAGTGACGTCAGAAAAGAGGGCCCACCTCACAGAAGTGTGAGGAACCCAACCAGGATCAGACTCTCACCGGATGGCCCACATCACCAAGGGGATGGGAACCAGGCAGGAGTGTCCTCACACCAGTGGGGCCACATCAGCCAAAGGTCAGGAACCCAGCACATGTGGCCTCAAACCACAGGACACACATCACCAAGGGGCTGGGAGTGAGGCAGGTGTCCGGAGGGGCACATTTAACTCTAATTTCCCACCAGGAAGAGGAATTAACCAAAGGCTCAGAGTGCTGTGCCAGACCCTGATTATGGCCTAAAGCAAACCTGCGGTTCTGTGGCCAGCTTTCAAGGAAACGAGTTAAGAAAGGAAATCACAGGCACTGTAATTCACAAACCTGCAGAGTTATAAATGACAGCTATTGGCAAAAATATACTGAAGTAAGTCTGCAAAGAGGACTTCAAAACGAGGCAGAATTGCAGGAATCATATTTCAGGAGGTAGATTGGAATTGCGTTTAAAGCATGTGAAAAGCGGCAGATCTTTGACAGTGATGCACTTGGACAAAAGTGCGTAAACATTTTTTCCTGAATATATTCAGGAAAAAACACATATGCCCTTTTTGGCCAACCAAGCACTCGAGCAATGGAAATCCGCACTACAATGAAGTCTCATTTCCCATTCGTCAAAAGGGCCATCTGAAAAATGTGTAAAAACCAGAAACACAGGACAGGCCATGGAGAACAGGGAGCCTTGTTATGCTGATGGGCGGGATGTAAATTGCCAACAGACACTCTGGAGATGTTTATGGTGTATCCTGAAACATCTGAAAAACAAAGCTACAGACCCTAGGGCACTTCCACTTTTGGCCCTATAGCTTAGGAAAATTAAAATCAACAAGACACAGCCAACACCAAATTTAGGGCTGCTGTGTTTACAAGAACCTTGAGTCCAGTACAAATTAAATATCCCAGAAAGAAAAATATGGATAAAGGAGTTGTGCTACTTACGTACAATGGAATATCACTCAGCAATGAAATCAATGTCATCAGGCCTGTAGCAGCAAATTGAGTGGATTTAAGTATGATGATTCTAAGAGAAATATGTCACACAGAGAAAGGTAATTATCATAAGATATCACTAATAGAGAGAGTGTAAACTTGGCTACACATAAACTGAATTCCAAAACCGAACAGAGTCTCACATTTAGATAAAAACTTATGCTTGCTTAAGGGGAACGTTGAGTTGCGGTGCTGTATAAAACCAGAGATTGAAATTAGCACACATACCGTTCCATAAGCCAAATATGTAATAGACAAGACCTACTCTTTGCTCAACGAAATAGACTCATCCATGGTGTATCACCTCACACCTGTTAGAATGGGCATCATCAGAAAATCTACAAACAACAAATGCTGGAAAGGGTGTGGAGATAAGGAACCCTCTTCCGCTATTGTTGGGAATGAAATTGATACAGTCACTGTGGAGAAAGTTATGGAGTTTCTTATAAAACTAAGAATAGAATTACCATATGATACAGCAGTCCCACTACTGGGCATATACCCAGACAAAACCATAAATCAAAAAGAGACATTCACCGCAATGTTCATTGCATCACTATTTACAATATCCAGGTAATGGAAGCAACCTAAATGCCCACAGACAGACGAATGCATAAAGACGTGGTACATATATAAAATGGAATATTACTAAGCCATAAAAAGGAATGAAATTGGGTCATTTGTAGAGACGTTGATGGATCTAGAGACTGTCATACAGAGTGAAGTAAGTCAGAAAGAGAAAAAGAAATCTTGTCTATTAATGGCTATATGTGGAACCTAGACAAATTGTACAGATGAACCGTTTTGCAAGGCAGAAATAGAGCAACAGATGTAGACAAAAAACGTATGGACACCAAGGGGGGAAAGCTGTTGGGGGGTGGTGGTGGGAGGAGTTGAGAGATTGGGATTGGCATGTATACATTTATATGTATAAAATAGATAACCAAAAAGAACCTGCTGTATAAAAAAATAAAATAAAATTCAAATTACAAAAAGTAAAACAGAAAAAATATTCTTCCCTTCACATACATGTATTTATATGAATAAATTATTTCCATGCTTATATCTGTAAATACAAAAAAGAGGAATAAAATCTACCTTGAACCAAAAAAGAAAAAAAAACAGAACCCACCAGCTACACAGAGGAAAACCGTATCAGGGCACTTGCTCCAGTTGTAAACAATTCTGAAGTTGGTCGGTGGTGGGGAATTATCTCCCATTCAGCCAGCAGGCCCCACGCAACAAGCGTCCTCATTGCAAAGCTGGGGGACCGTGCCGAGGCATCTGTGAGTAAACGTGCGCTGAGCCCCAGGCCAGCTGCTGCTGAAATGTTCCCACCCTTCCCAGGTAAAACACCTGAATATGTACAAGGACTTGAAAGCCTAGAGGAAGGGCCATGGAGCCACATGAGCGACAGCATGCCAGCCGACTTGGTGCCTGCAGGCCAGCCAGGATGGTCCTGGTCCTGGGTGCTCTTCTGGAAGCTTTCCATTTCCCTGCCTGAGATACCCCTGCTGTCCCGGCCCCCACTGCTTTCTTCCTCACTCACCTCTGCCCAGGGAGAAATTCCAGCGGCAGGTATGGGTGACACATCCTCTTCTTTAGCAGGTGGCATCTTGGCAACTGCTGCAGAAAGTCCAGCAGAGCCCCACTCACACTGGGCCACCCACAAAGCCGTGGCCTCTCACTCCCTCCCACCAGTCCAGCCCCAAGACTGCTGACAGGGCAGAGAAAATGGCGTCAGGCACAGCTGCAGGGGCTCTTGCTGCCTGGAGCGGTGTTTATATTGATCTGAACCCAGGCACACCTGGGGAGGGCTGGCCGGCACGGTCAGGCTTCCCAGGCCAGCCAATAATCACCCCTCAGGGGCTCACAGTTGCAGAAACTGGAACTTGCTGAATCGGCCAGGTCCAAGGAAGAGGTGTGGGCTCCTGAGAGTCAGGATAGACAAGGGGCTGCAGCTCTGGCTTGTTTTCTAATTATATTATCTGGCCCATGAGTGGGAGACAACTTCAAGAAAACCCTCTCCTAATGAGAGGAACCCAGGAGTCAGGGAGAGGAGGGGTGGCTGGTGGGTGGAGACAGAGGCCTGGTGCCCCGGGTGCAGTGGAAGTCTCTGGAACACCAGGTGGAGGGAGGCCACACAGAGTGATGCCCAGGGTCACAGACCTGTCGGAGCTGCTGTTTGTTAGTTCAAGTCCTGCTCTGAGGTGCTCTGTGTCAGATCTGAGTGACAGGTGAGCTGGGAGTGCTCTGCAATGAGGGCGATATGCACGGTTCCTGTGTTCCCAGCCCTGCCATGGTACCTGCAAGGGTAGCTCTGTATCCTGGGAGGGGCCTGACCACGAGAGCCCCGTGGGCTGGGGTGGGGTACCTGCCCAGGTGAGCTCCATATCCTGGGATTGGCCTGACCTCGAGAGCCCCATGGGCTGCTGGAGTCCTGGTAAAGGATGTCAGGACAGTCAGTGAAGCCACCGAGGATATACCTCCAGTAGTTCCTAAATCCTACACCCTGCTGGTCATTCTACCAACCACCAGGACATGGTATTCTGTATTAGTCTTCAATGATGCCTTCTTTTGTATTCTATTAGTCCCAGAGTCACAAGAAATTTTGGCTTGTGAGTGGCAGGACTCAACATACAACTAAAACAATACTTCCGGGCCGTGTTGCCCCAAGGGTTCAAAAATTCCCACACCATCTTTGGGGAAAGCTCAGCTAAAGACCTAAAAGTTCTACCTCTGGAAAAGGAAACACTCCTTCAATATGCAGACGACATTCTGATCGCCAGCCCTACTAAGGATACCTCTGAACTACGAAGCCAATAAAGGATACAAGTTGTCCAAGAAAAAGCTCAAATATCACAGACTACGGTGACCTGCCTGGGCTTCATTCTCACAGAAGGTCGGAGAAGCCCATCCCAGGAAAGGGAAGAAACAATTTACAGCCTTACCCATTTCTAAAACTAGAAGACAGCTTAGGGGTTCCTGGGGAGGCCAGGGTTTGCTGCTTCTGGATCCCTAACTACAGTCTACTAGCTCGGCCTCTATATGAAACACTGAAAGGAAAAGGTGATGATCCTTTTGAATAGAAGGCAGAAGTGGCCTTTCAAGAATGGAAAGAGCAGTCAATTCAGACCCTTGCCCTGGAACTCCCTAATTTAGCTAAACCCTTTGACCTTTACATTCCTGGTGAACGGTGAATCGCCACTGGATTATTAGTGCAAAACCTGGGACCACTTGAAATGGAACAATGCAAGAATGCGATCCAGGTAGGATAAAATACGGTCACCAAGGGGCTTGGCCCACCGCCACATCTGGCCAAGATACTGGCAGTATCTGATAACCTGGAAATCAGCAGCCCAAAAGGCCACCTCCCTCCTAAGGGAAAAGGAACCCTCGTGGTGATCCTAACCCCCAACCATGCCCTGAAGTTGCAGGGTTGGCTCCGTGGGCACACTGATCTTGAGGGAGGAGGCCCTCCAACTCCAACCTCCATAGAGATAACCGGGGCAAAGGGGCACCATGACGACTCATGTGAAGGTGTCTGCACATGCAAATTTAACGCTCATTTCCTAAAAGGAAGAGGAATTAACCAAGGGCTCAGCATGCCATGCCGGAACTATATTAGGGCCTGAAGCAATCCTTCGGGTTTGTGGCCAGCTCACAAGAAAGCGAGTTGAAGAAAGGAGCTCAGGGGCACTGTAATTCACAAACCTGCAGAGTAATGAATGACAGCTATCGTCCAAAAATGTTTTGAAGTAAGTCTTCGAAGAGGACTTGAAATCGGGGCAGAATTTCAGGAAAACGATTTCAGGGGGTAGACTGGAATTGCACTTAAAGAATAAGATTAGAGGCAGAATGTCGACAATGATGCACTTGGCCAAAAAGTGCGTATGCGTTTTTTCCTGAATATATTCAGGAAAAAACGCATACGCCCTTTTGGGCCAACCAAGCAACCGTGTAAAGGAAATGTGCACTACAATGAAGTCTCACTGCCCCCCGGTCAAAAGGGCCATCTGAAAAATGTGAAAATTCCAGAAAGGCAGGACAGGTCATGGAGAACAGGGAGCCTTGTCATGCTGATGGGCGGGATGTAAATTGCCAACAGCCACTCTGGAGAAGTGTATGGTGTTTCCTGAAACACGTAGGAAAAAAAGCAACACAGCCTATGGCACTTCCACTTATGGTCCTATAGCATAGAGAAATTAAAATCAATATCACACAGCCACCCCAAAATTTGGGATGGCTCTGTTTACAAGAACCTCGTCTACGGTACAAGTTAAATATCCGAGAAAGCAAAAAATGGATAAAGAAGTTGTGGTACGCACGTACAATGAAATATCACTCAGCAATGAAACCTACGTCATCAGGCCCGTAGCGGCATAATGAGTGGATTCAGGTACGATGATTCTACGAGAAATAAGTCACACAGAAAAAGAAACATCATAAGATATCACTAATACACGGAATGTAAACTTGCCCACACATGAACTGAATTACAAAACAGAACAGGGTCTCAAATTTAGAAAACCAACTTATGCTTGCTTATGGGGAAAGGTGAGTTGGGGTGCTGCATAAAAGCAGAGATTGAAATTAGCACAGATACCATTCCATAAGCAAAATATATAATAGACAATACCTACTCCTTGCTCAACGAAATGGACTCAACACCCCATATTCAACGCCTGGCAAGATACCTGACAATTAAGAATCTTAAAACCCATGGATTTATATGTCTCCATAAGGAAATAAAGCGTGTGTACAGCGGCCTAAATGCAGCAGTGGAAATCCGATAAATCCCATTATCAAAATAAATTTCAAAAACAAAACACAATGACAGTGAAATAGAGAGCAATTCTTAAATAATTCATTCAGGGCTTGTGATGCAACCTGGATTTACCACATCTACACCCAGAGCTGGGTGAGACATAAGGCTGCACACTTCGGGCTGATAGCATTGGTGAGGTTCGGTGAGCAAACGCAGACCCTTTGAAGTCATACTGCATGGTACCCATTCCATGGGTCCCAACTCTCCACGTTTAAGGGATTCTTCCTTCAGCTAAAACATGCATGGGAAACCCATAGTATGGTCCACCGTGTGATTGGGAAACGTTTTCAAATGCATCTCAGTTTTCGAACCCTGGTACTCGGGTTCACCATTCCAGATGCTTTACTAACATTCTCCCCACTTGGAGAGTCAGTGCCTTTAACGTCCTGTTTGGCACAGTTTGCAATTTCTGCGCAAGATGAACAGGAATAGGGAGAACCAATGAGAGACTAGCTGTAGGTGTCTACACGGGCAAATGGAACGCTCATTTCCCACCAGGAAGAGGAATTCACCGAAGGCTCAGCGTGCCCTGCCGGAAACAGATTAGGGCCTGAAGCAATCCTGCGTTTTTGCGGCCAGATCACAAGAAATCGTGTTGAGGAAAGGAGCTCAGGGGCACTGTAATTCACAAACCTGCAGAGTTATGAATGACAGCTATCGTCCAAAAATGTACTGAAGTAAGTCTTCGAAGAGGACTTGAAAGCGGGGCAGAATTTCAGGAAAACGATTTCAGGGGGTAGGCTGGAATTGCACTTAAAGCATAGGAAAAGAAGCAGAATGTCGACAATGATGCACTTGGCCAAAAAGGGCGTATGCGTTTTTTCCTGAATATATTCAGGAAAAAACGCATACGCCCTTTTTGGCCAACCAGGCTGGCGTGTAAAAGAAATCTGCACTACAGTGAAGTCTCACTGCCCAGCGGTCAAAAGGGCCATCTGAAAAACGTGTAAAATCCAGAAAGGCAGGACAGGTCATGGAGAACAGGGAGCCTTGTCATGCTGATGGGCGGGATGTAAATTGCCAACAGCCACTCTGGAGAAGTGTATGGTGTTTCCTGAAACACGTAGGAAACAAAGCAACACAGCCTATGGCACTTCCACTTATGGTCCTATAGCTTAGGGAAATTAAAATCAAAAACACACAGCCACCCCAAAGTTTGGGATGGCTCTGTTTACAAGAACCTCGTCTACAGTACAAGTTAAATATCCGAGAGAGCAAAAAATGGATAAAGAAGTTGTGGTACGCACGTACAATGGAATATCACTCAGCAATGAAATCTAAGTCATCAGGCCCGTGGCGGCATAATGAGTGGATTCAGGTACGATGATTTTACGAGAAATAAGTCACACAGAAAAAGAAATATCATAGGATATCACTAATACACGGAATGTAAACTTGCCTACACATGAACTGAATTACAAAACAGAACAGGGTCTCAAATTTAGAAAACCAACTTATGCTTGCATATGGGGAAAGGTGAGTTGGGGTGCTGCATAAAACCAGAGAGTGAAATTAGCACAGATACCTTTCCATAAGCTCAATATATAATAGACAAGACCTACTCCTTGCTCAACGAAACAGACGCAACGCCTGGGACTATACCTGACAAGTAAGAATCTTAAAATCCATGGATTTATATGTCTCCATAAGGAAGTCAAGCGTGTGTACAGCGGCCTAAATGCAGCAGTGAAAATCCGATAAATCCCATTATCAAAATAAATTTCAAAAACAAAACACAATGACAGTGAAATAGAGAGCAATTCTTAAATAATTCATACAGGGATTGTGATGCAACCTGGAATTACCACATCTACACCCAGAGCTGGGTGAGACATAAGGCTGGACCCTTCGGGCTGAAAGCATTGGTGAGGTTCGGTGAGCAAACGCAGACCTCTTGAAGTCATACTGCATGGTACCCATTCCAAGGGTCCCAACTCTCCAGGTTTAAGGGATTCTTCCTTGAGCTAAAACATGCATGGGAAACCCAGAGTATGGTCCACCATGTGATTGGGAAACGTTTTCAAATGCATCTCAGTTTTCGTCCTCTGGTACTCGGGTTCACCATTCCAGACGCTTTACTAACACTCTCCCCACTTGGAGAGTCAGTGCCTTTAACCTCCTGTTTGGCACAGTATGCAATTTCTGCGCAAGATGAACAGGCATAGGGAGAACCAATGAGAGACTAGCTGTTACTGTCTGCACGGGCAAATTGAACGATCATTTCCCACCAGGAAGAGGAATTAACCAAAGGCTCAGCATGCCCGGCCGGAAACATATTAGGGCCTGAAGCAATCCTGCGGTTTTGCGGCCAGCTCACAAGAAAAGGAGTTGAAGAAAGGAGCTCAGGGGCACTGTAATTCACAAACCTGCAGAGTTATGAATGACAGCTATCGTCCAAAAATGTACTGAAGTAAGTCTTCAAAGAGGACTTGAAAGCGGGGCAGAATTTCAGGAAAACGATTTCAGGGGGTAGACTGGAATTGCACTTAAAGCATAGGAAAAGAGGCAGAATGTCAACAATGATGCACTTGGCCAAAAAGGGCGTATGCGTTTTTTCCTGAATATATTCAGGAAAAAACGCATACGCCCTTTTTGGCCAACCAAGCAAGCGTGTAAAGGAAATCTGCACTACAATGAAGTCTCACTGCCCCCCAGTCAAACGGGCCATCTGAAAAAAGTGTAAAATCCAGAAAGGCAGGACAGGTCTTGGAGAACAGGGAGTCTTGTTATGCTGATGGGCGGGATGTAAATTGCCAACAGCCACTCTGGGGAAATGTATGGTGTATCCTGAAACACGTAGGAAACAAAGCAAAACAGCCTATGTCACTTCCACTTATGGTCCTATAGCTTAGGGAAATTAAAATCACAAACACAGAGCCACCCTAAAGTTTGGGATGGCTCTGTTTACAAGAACGTTGTCTACGGAACAAGTTAAATATCCGAGAAAGGAAAAAATTGATAAAGAAGTTCTGGTACGCACGTACATTGGAATATCACTTAGCAATGAAATCTACGTCTTCACTCCCATAGCGGCATAACGAGTGGATTCAGGTATGATGATTCTACGAGAAATAAGTCACACAGAAAAAGAAACATCATAATATATCAGTAATACACGGAATGTAAACTTGGCTACACATAAACTGAATTACAAAACAGAACAGGGTCTCAAATTTAGGAAACCAACTTATGCATGCTTATGGGGAAAGGTGAGTTGGGGTGCTGCAGAAAACCAGAGATTGAAATTAGTACAGATACCGTTCCATAAGCCAAATATATAATAGACAAGCCCTACTCCTTGCTCAACAAAATGGCCTCAACACCCCATATTCAACGGCTGGCAAGATACCTGACAAGTAAGAATCTTAAAACCCATGGATTTATATGTCTCCATAAGGAAATCAAGCATGTGTACAGCGGCCTAAATGCAGCAGTGAAAATCCGATAAATCCCATTATCAAAATAAATTTCAAAAACAAAACACAATGACAGTGAAATAGAGAGCAATTCTTAAATAATTCATTCAGGGCTTGTGATGCAACCTGGATTTACCACATCTACGCCCAGAGCTGGGTGAGACATAAGGCTGGGCACTTCGGGCTGATAGCATTGGTGAGGTTCGGTGAGCAAACGCAGACCCTTTGAAGTCATACTGCATGGTACCCATTCCATGTGTCCCAACTCTCCAGGTTTAAGGGATTCTTCCTTCAGCTAAAACATGAATGGGAAACCCAGACTATCGTCCGCCGTGTGACTGGGAAACGTTTTCAAATGCATCTCAGTTTTCGTCCCCTGGTACTCGGGTTCACCATTCCAGACGCTTTACTAACACTCTCCCCACTTGGAGAGTCAGTGCCTTTAACCTCCTGTTTGGCACAGTTTGCAATTTCTGCGCAAGATGAACAGGCATAGGGAGAACCAATGAGAGACTAGCTGTTACTGTCTGCACGGGCAAATTGAACGCTCATTTCCCACCAGGAAGAGGAATTAACCAAAGGCTCAGCGTGCCATGCCGGAAACAGATTAGGGCCTGAAGCAATCCGGCGGTTTTGCGGCCAGCTCACAAGAAAACGAGTTGAAGAAAGGAGCTCAGGGGCACTGTAATTCACAAACCTGCAGAGTTATGAATGACAGCTATCGTCCAAAAATGTACTGTAGTAAGTCTTAAAAGAGGACTTAAAAGCGGGGCAGAATTTCAGGAAAACGATTTCAGGGGGTAGACTGGAATTGCACTTAAAGCGTAGGAAAAGAGGCAGAATGTCAACAATGATGCACTTGGCCAAAAAGGGCGTATGCGTTTTTTCCTGAATATATTCAGGAAATAACGCATACGCCCTTTTTGGCCAACCAAGCAAGCGTGTAAAGGAAATCTGCACTACAATGAAGTCTCACTGCCCCCCGGTCAAAAGGGCCATCTGAAAAAAGTGTAAAATCCAGAAAGACAGGACAGGTCATGGAGTACAGGGAGCCTTGTTATGCTGATGGGGGGGATGTAAATTGCCAACAGCCACTCTGGAGAAATGTATGGTGTATCCTGAAACACGTAAGAAACAAAGCAACACAGCCTATGGCACTTCCACTTATGGTCCTATAGTTTAGGGAAATTAAAATCAAAAACACACAGCCACCCCAAAGTTTGGGACAGCTCTGTTTACAAGAACGTCGTCTACGGTACAAGTTAAAGATCCCAGAATGTGAAAAATGGTTAAAGAAGTTGTGGTACGCACGTACAATGGAATATCACTCACCAATGAAATCTATGTCATCAGGCCCGTCGCGGCATATTGAGTGGATCCAGGTACGATGATTCTAAGTGAAATAAGTCACACAGAAAATGAAACATCATAAGATATCACTAATACACGGAATGTAAACTTGGCTACACATGAACTGAATTACAAAACAGAACAGGGTCTCAAATTTAGAACACCAACTTATGCTTGCTTATGGGGAAAGGTGAGGTGGGGTGCTGCATAAAACCAGAGATAGAAATTAGCACACATACCTTTCCATAAGCCAAATATGTAATAGTCAAGACTTACACCTTGCTCAACGAAATGGACTAAACACACCATATTCAACTCCTAGGATTACACATGACTAGTAAGAATCTTCAAATCCATGGATTTATATGTCTCCGTAAGAGAATCAAGTGTGTGTACAGCTGCATGAAGGCAGCAGAGAAAATCCGATAAATCCCATTATCAAAATAAACTACAAAAACAAACACAATGACAGTGAAATAGAGAGCAATTCTTAAATAATTCATTCAGGGCTTGTGATGCAACCTGGATTTACCACATCTACACCTAGAGCTGAGTGAGACATAAGGTTCGACACTTTGGGCTGATAGCATTGGTGAGGTTCGGTGAGAAAATGCAGGCCATTTGAAGTCATACTGCATGGTACCCATTGCATGGGTCCCACCTCTCCAGGTTTAAGGGATTCTTCCTTCAGGTAAAACACGCATGGGAAACCCAGAATATGGTCCACCGTGTGACCGGGAAACCTTTTTAAATGCATCTCAGTTTTCTTCCCCTCATACTCGGTTTTACCATTCCAGACGCTTTACTAACTCTTTCCCCAATTGGAGAGTCAGTGCCTTTAACCTCCTGTTTGGCACAGTTTGGAATTTCTGAGCAAGATGAACAGGAATAGGGAGAACCAATGAGAGATTAGCTGTAGGTGTCTGCACGAGCAAATTTAATGCTCATTTCCCATCAGGAAGAGGAATTAGCCAAAGGCTCAACATGCCGTGCCGGAACCAGATTAGGGCCTGAAGCAATCCTGCGGTTTTGCGGCCAGCTCACAAGAAAGCGAGTTGAAGAATGGAGCTCAGGGGCACTGTAATTCACAAACCTGCAGAGTTATAAATGACAGCTATCGTCCAAAAATATATTGAAGTAAGGCTGCAAAGAGGACTTGAACGCGGGGCAGAATTCCAGGAATACGATTTCAGGAGGTAGATGGGAAGTCCTCTGAAAGTATAGGAGAAGAGGCAGAACTTCGACAATAATGCACTTGGTCAAAAAGGGCATATGCGTTTCTTCCAGGGCCCTCATTAAAGAGGGTAGGAGGCTCCCAGCATGCTTCAGTGGCCAACAGAGGGCCTACGTCGCCAAGGCGACGTGAGCCATCCAGGCAGGAGTGACCTCACATCAGAGCGCCCACCTCACAGAAGGGTAAGGAACCCAGTCATGATCAGACTCTCACCAGAGTGCCCACATAAGCAAGGGGCTGGGAATCAGGCACGAGTGTCCTCACACCCGTGGGGCCACATCATCGAAAGTTGAGGTACCCAGCACATGTGGCCTCAAACCAGAAGACCCACATCACCATGGGTCTCAGAGCGAGGCAGGCAGGATTAACCTCAAAACACATGGCCCATTGCATAAAAAGGTGAGGAATCCAGCAGTTGGAACATCCCAGCAGGCGGCCCAGAACACCGAGGCTATGGGATCCAGGCAGTGATGAACTCACAACAGAGGGCCCTCATCGTGATACTGTAAGCAACCCAGCCGTTGTGACCTCAGAGCACAAGGCCCACATCCCCATGGGGAAGGGAACCAAGCAGGAGTGTCATCGCACCAGTGGGCACACAACAGAAAATGTGGGGAGCCCAGCAGTTAGGGCCGGACGCCAGAGGGCCCTCATCACTGAGGAGAGGAGGCTCCCAGCAAGCTCCAACTGCTACCAGAGGGCCGACGTCGCCAATGCGGGGTGTGCCAGCCAGGCAGGAGTGACCTCAGAGCAGAGGGCCAACCACACAAAAGTGTGAGGAACCCAAAGAGGATCAGACTCTCACCAGAGGGCCCACATCACCAAGGGAATGGAAACCAGGCAGGAGTGTCCTCACACCAGTGGGGCCACATCACTGAAATGTGACGGACCCAGCACACGTGGCCTCAAACTACAGGACACACATCACCAAGGGACTGGGAGTGAGGCAGGCAGGAGGAGCCTCAAAACAGAGGGCCCATTGCGTAAAAAAGGTGAGGAATCCCGCAGTTGGAACCTCCCAGCAGGCGGCCAGGAGCAGCGAGGCTATGGGATCCAGGCCTGACTGAACTCAAAACAGAGGGCCCACATTCTGACACTGTGAGCAACCCAGCCGTTGGGACCACAGAGCAGAAAGCCCACATCCCCTAGGGAAGGGACCCTGGTTGGAGTGTACTCACACGACAGGGCGCACATCAGAAAATTTTGGGAGCCCATGAGTTAGGGCCTGACGCCAGAGGGCCCTCATTACCGAGGGGAGGAGACTCCCAGCAGGCACCAACTCCCAACTGAGGGCCCACATCGCCAACGTGACGTGTGCCAGCCAGGCAGGAGTGACCTCACAGCAGAGGGCCCACCTCCCAGAAGTGTGAGGAATCCAGACAGGATCAGACTCTCACAAGAGGGCCCCAATCACCAAGGGGATGGGAACCAGGCAGGAGTGTCCTCACACCAGTGGGGCCACATCAATAAAGGTGAGGAAACCGGTACATGTGGCCTTAAACCAGAGGACCTACATCACAAAGGGGCTGGGAGTGAGTCAGGAAGTAGGAGCATAAAAACACAGGACCCAAAGAATAAAAAAGGTAAGGAATCCAGCAGTAGGAACCTCCCAGCAGTCGGCTCAGAGCACAGAGTCTATGGGATCTAGGCCTGAGTGAACTAACACCAGAGAGACAACATCATGAAACGGTGAACAACACAGGTGTTGGGACCTTAGAGCAGAAGGCCCACATGCCCATGGGGATGGGAACCTCGCAGGAGTGTCCTCGCACCACTTAGCACGTATCAGAAAATGTGGGTACCCAGCAGTTAGGGCCTGACGCTAGAGGGCCCCCATCACCGAGGGGAGGAGGCTCCCAGCAGGCTCCAAGTGCCACAAGAGGGCAGATGTTGCCCAGGTGGGGTGTGCCAGCCAGGCAGGAGTGACCTCACAGCAGAGGGCCCACCTCACAGAAGGGTGAGGAACCCAGCCAGGATGAGACTCTCACCAGAGGGCCCACATCATCAAGGGGATAGGAAGCAGGCAGGAGTGTCCTCACACCAGTGTGGCCACATCATCCAAAGGCGAGGGACCCAGCACACGTGGCCTCACACCAGAGGACACACATCACCAAGGGACTGGGAGTGAGGCAGGCAGGAGGAGTCTCAAAACAGAGGGTCCATAGAAGAAAAAAGGTGAGGAATCCCGCAGTTGGAACCTCCCAGCAGGTGGCCAGGAGCAGCGAGGCTATGGGATCCAGGCCGGAGAGAACTCACAGCAGAGGGCCCTCATCATGAAACTGAGCAACCCACGGTTGGGACCTCAGAGCAGAAGGCCCACATTCCCATGGGGTTGGGAACCTGGCAGGAGTGTACTCGAACCACAGGGCGCATATCAGAAAATATTGGGAGCCCAGGAATTAGGGCCTGACGCCAGAGGGCCCTCATTACCGAGGGCAGGAGACCCCCAGCAGGCACCAAATCCCACCAGAGGGCCGACTTCGCCAAGGCGGGGTGTGCCAGCCAGGCAGGAGTGACGTCAGAGAAGAGGGCCCACCTCACAGAAGTGTGAGGAACCCAACCAGGATCAGACTCTCAGCGGATGGCCCACATCACCAAGGGGATGGGAACCAGGCAGGAGTGTCCTCACACCAGTGGGGCCACATCAGCCAAAGGTGAGGAACCCAGCACATGTGGCCTCAAACCACAGGACACACATCACCAAGGGGCTGGGAGTGAGGCAGGTGTCCGGAGGGGCACATTTAACTCTAATTTCCCACCAGGAAGAGGAATTAACCAAAGGCTCAGAGTGCCGTGCCAGACCCTGATTATGGCCTAAAGCAAACCTGCGGTTCTGTGGCCAGCTTTCAAGGAAACGAGTTAAGAAAGGAAATCACAGGCACTGTAATTCACAAACCTGCAGAGTTATAAATGACAGCTATTGGCAAAAATATACTGAAGTAAGTCTGCAAAGAGGACTTCAAAACGAGGCAGAATTGCAGGAATCATATTTCAGGAGGTAGATTGGAATTGCGTTTAAAGCATGTGAAAAGCGGCAGATCTTTGACAGTGATGCACTTGGACAAAAGTGCGTAAACATTTTTTCCTGAATATATTCAGGAAAAAACACATATGCCCTTTTTGGCCAACCAAGCACTCGAGCAATGGAAATCCGCACTACAATGAAGTCTCATTTCCCATTCGTCAAAAGGGCCATCTGAAAAATGTGTAAAAACCAGAAACACAGGACAGGCCATGGAGAACAGGGAGCCTTGTTATGCTGATGGGCGGGATGTAAATTGCCAACAGACACTCTGGAGATGTTTATGGTGTATCCTGAAACATCTGAAAAACAAAGCTACAGACCCTAGGGCACTTCCACTTTTGGCCCTATAGCTTAGGAAAATTAAAATCAACAAGACACAGCCAACACCAAATTTAGGGCTGCTGTGTTTACAAGAACCTTGAGTCCAGTACAAATTAAATATCCCAGAAAGAAAAATATGGATAAAGGAGTTGTGCTACTTACGTACAATGGAATATCACTCAGCAATGAAATCAATGTCATCAGGCCTGTAGCAGCAAATTGAGTGGATTTAAGTATGATGATTCTAAGAGAAATATGTCACACAGAGAAAGGTAATTATCATAAGATATCACTAATAGAGAGAGTGTAAACTTGGCTACACATAAACTGAATTCCAAAACCGAACAGAGTCTCACATTTAGATAAAAACTTATGCTTGCTTAAGGGGAACGTTGAGTTGCGGTGCTGTATAAAACCAGAGATTGAAATTAGCACACATACCGTTCCATAAGCCAAATATGTAATAGACAAGACCTACTCTTTGCTCAACGAAATAGACTCATCCATGGTGTATCACCTCACACCTGTTAGAATGGGCATCATCAGAAAATCTACAAACAACAAATGCTGGAAAGGGTGTGGAGATAAGGAACCCTCTTCCGCTATTGTTGGGAATGAAATTGATACAGTCACTGTGGAGAAAGTTATGGAGTTTCTTATAAAACTAAGAATAGAATTACCATATGATACAGCAGTCCCACTACTGGGCATATACCCAGACAAAACCATAAATCAAAAAGAGACATTCACCGCAATGTTCATTGCATCACTATTTACAATATCCAGGTAATGGAAGCAACCTAAATGCCCACAGACAGACGAATGCATAAAGAAGTGGTACATATATAAAATGGAATATTACTAAGCCATAAAAAGGAATGAAATTGGGTCATTTGTAGAGACGTTGATGGATCTAGAGACTGTCATACAGAGTGAAGTAAGTCAGAAAGAGAAAAAGAAATCTTGTCTATTAATGGCTATATGTGGAACCTAGACAAATTGTACAGATGAACCGTTTTGCAAGGCAGAAATAGAGCAACAGATGTAGACAACAAACGTATGGACACCAAGGGGGGAAAGCTGTTGGGGGGTGGTGGTGGGAGGAGTTGAGAGATTGGGATTGGCATGTGTACATTTATATGTATAAAATAGATAACCAAAAAGAACCTGCTGTATAAAAAAATAAAATAAAATTCAAATTACAAAAAGTAAAACAGAAAAAATATTCTTCCCTTCACATACATGTATTTATATGAATAAATTATTTCCATGCTTATATCTGTAAATACAAAAAAGAGGAATAAAATCTACCTTGAACCAAAAAAGAAAAAAAAACAGAACCCACCAGCTACACAGAGGAAAACCGTATCAGGGCACTTGCTCCAGTTGTAAACAATTCTGAAGTTGGTCGGTGGTGGGGAATCATCTCCCATTCAGCCAGCAGGCCCCACGCAACAAGCGTCCTCATTGCAAAGCTGGGGGACAGTGCCGAGGCATCTGTGAGTAAACGTGGGCTGAGCCCCAGGCCAGCTGCTGCTGAAATGTTCCCACCCTTCCCAGGTAAAACACCTGAATATGTACAAGGACCTGAAAGCCTAGAGGAAGGGCCATGGAGCCACATGAGCGACAGCATGCCAGCCGACTTGGTGCCTGCAGGCCAGCCAGGATGGTCCTGGTCCTGGGTGCTCTTCTGGAAGCTCTCCATTTCCCTGCCTGAGATACCCCTGCTGTCCCGGCCCCCACTGCTTTCTTCCTCACTCACCTCTGCCCAGGGAGAAATTCCAGCGGCAGGTATGGGTGACACATCCTCTTCTTTAGCAGGTGGCATCTTGGCAACTGCTGCAGAAAGTCCAGCAGAGCCCCACTCACACTGGGCCACCCACAAAGCCGTGGCCTCTCACTCCCTCCCACCAGTCCAGCCCCAAGACTGCTGACAGGGCAGAGAAAATGGCGTCAGGCACAGCTGCAGGGGCTCTTGCTGCCTGGAGCGGTGTTTATATTGATCTGAACCCAGGCACACCTGGGGAGGGCTGGCCGGCACGGTCAGGCTTCCCAGGCCAGCCAATAATCACCCCTCAGGGGCTCACAGTTGCAGAAACTGGAACTTGCTGAATCGGCCAGGTCCAAGGAACAGGTGTGGGCTCCTGAGAGTCAGGATAGACAAGGGGCTGCAGCTCTGGCTTGTTTTCTAATTATATTATCTGGCCCATGAGTGGGAGACAACTTCAAGAAAACCCTCTCCTAATGAGAGGAACCCAGGAGTCAGGGAGAGGAGGGGTGGCTGGTGGGTGGAGACAGAGGCCTGGTGCCCCGGGTGCAGTGGAAGTCTCTGGAACACCAGGTGGAGGGAGGCCACACAGAGTGATGCCCAGGGTCACAGACCTGTCGGAGCTGCTGTTTGTTAGTTCAAGTCCTGCTCTGAGGTGCTCTGTGTCAGATCTGAGTGACAGGTGAGCTGGGAGTGCTCTGCAATTAGGGCGATATGCACGGTTCCTGTGTTCCCAGCCCTGCCATGGTACCTGCAAGGGTAGCTCTGTATCCTGGGAGGGGCCTGACCACGAGAGCCCCGTGGGCTGGGGTGGGGTACCTGCCCAGGTGAGCTCCATATCCTGGGATTGGCCTGACCTCGAGAGCCCCATGGGCTGCTGGAGTCCTGGTAAAGGATGTCAGGACAGTCAGTGAAGCCACCGAGGATATACCTCCAGTAGTTCCTAAATCCTACACCCTGCTGGTCATTCTACCAACCACCAGGACATGGTATTCTGTATTAGTCTTCAATGATGCCTTCTTTTGTATTCTATTAGTCCCAGAGTCACAAGAAATTTTGGCTTGTGAGTGGCAGGACTCAACATACAACTAAAACAATACTTCCGGGCCGTGTTGCCCCAAGGGTTCAAAAATTCCCACACCATCTTTGGGGAAAGCTCAGCTAAAGACCTAAAAGTTCTACCTCTGGAAAAGGAAACACTCCTTCAATATGCAGACGACATTCTGATCGCCAGCCCTACTAAGGAGACCTCTGAACTACGAAGCCAATAAAGGATACAAGTTGTCCAAGAAAAAGCTCAAATATCACAGACTACGGTGACCTGCCTGGGCTTCATTCTCACAGAAGGTCGGAGAAGCCCATCCCAGGAAAGGGAAGAAACAATTTACAGCCTTACCCATTTCTAAAACTAGAAGACAGCTTAGGGGTTCCTGGGGAGGCCAGGGTTTGCTGCTTCTGGATCCCTAACTACAGTCTACTAGCTCGGCCTCTATATGAAACACTGAAAGGAAAAGGTGATGATCCTTTTGAATAGAAGGCAGAAGTGGCCTTTCAAGAATGGAAAGAGCAGTCAATTCAGACCCTTGCCCTGGAACTCCCTAATTTAGCTAAACCCTTTGACCTTTACATTCCTGGTGAACGGTGAATCGCCACTGGAGTATTAGTGCAAAACCTGGGACCACTTGAAATGGAACAATGCAAGAATGCGATCCAGGTAGGATAAAATACGGTCACCAAGGGGCTTGGCCCACCGCCACATCTGGCCAAGATACTGGCAGTATCTGATAACCTGGAAATCAGCAGCCCAAAAGGCCACCTCCCTCCTAAGGGAAAAGGAACCCTCGTGGTGATCCTAACCCCCAACCATGCCCTGACGTTGCAGGGTTGGCTCCATGGGCACACTGATCTTGAGGGAGGAGGCCCTCCAGCTCCAACCTCCATAGAGATAACCGGGGCAAAGGGGCACCATGACGACTCATGTGAAGGTGTCTGCACATGCAAATTTAACGCTCATTTCCCACAAGGAAGAGGAATTAACCAATGGCTCAGCATGCCATGCCGGAACTATATTAGGGCCTGAAGCAATCCTTCGGGTTTGTGGCCAGCTCACAAGAAAGCGAGTTGAAGAAAGGAGCTCAGGGGCACTGTAATTCACAAACCTGCAGAGTAATGAATGACAGCTATCGTCCAAAAATGTTTTGAAGTAAGTCTTCGAAGAGGACTTGAAATCGGGGCAGAATTTCAGGAAAACGATTTCAGGGGGTAGAATGGAATTGCACTTAAAGAATAAGATTAGAGGCAGAATGTCGACAATGATGCACTTGGCCAAAAAGGGCGTATGCGTTTTTTCCTGAATATATTCAGGAAAAAACGCATACGCCCTTTTTGGCCAACCAAGCAACCGTGTAAAGGAAATGTGCACTACAATGAAGTCTCACTGCCCCCCGGTCAAAAGGGCCATCTGAAAAATGTGTAAATTCCAGAAAGGCACGACAGGTCATGGAGAACAGGGAGCCTTGTTATGCTGATGGGCGGGATGTAAATTGCCAACAGCCACTCAGGAGAAGTGTATGGTGTTTCCTGAAACACGTAGGAAAAAAAGCAACACAGCCTATGGCACTTCCACTTATGGTCCTATAGCATAGAGAAATTAAAATCAAAATCACACAGCCACCCCAAAATTTGGGATGGCTCTGTTTACAAGAACCTCGTCTACGGTACAAGTTAAATATCCGAGAAAGCAAAAAATGGATAAAGAAGTTGTGGTACGCACGTACAATGGAATATCACTCAGCAATGAAACCTACGTCATCAGGCCCGTAGCGGCATAATGAGTGGATTCAGGTACGATGATTCTACGAGAAATATGTCACACAGAAAAAGAAACATCATAAGATATCACTAATACACGGAATGTAAACTTGGCCACACATGAACAGAATTACAAAACAGAACAGGGTCTCAAATTTAGAAAACCAACTTATGCTTGCTTATGGGGAAAGGTGAGTTGGGGTGCTGCATAAAAGCAGAGATTGAAATTAGCACAGATACCATTCCATAAGCAAAATATATAATAGACAATACCTACTCCTTGCTCAACGAAATGGACTCAACACCCCATATTCAACGCCTGGCAAGATACCTGACAATTAAGAATCTTAAAACCCATGGATTTATATGTCTCCATAAGGAAATAAAGCGTGTGTACAGCGGCCTAAATGCAGCAGTGAAAATCCGATAAATCCCATTATCAAAATAAATTTCAAAAACAAAACACAATGACAGTGAAATAGAGAGCAATTCTTAAATAATTCATTCAGGGCTTGTGATGCAACCTGGATTTACCACATCTACACCCAGAGCTGGGTGAGACATAAGGCTGCACACTTCGGGCTGATAGCATTGGTGAGGTTCGGTGAGCAAACGCAGACCCTTTGAAGTCATACTGCATGGTACCCATTCCATGGGTCCCAACTCTCCACGTTTAAGGGATTCTTCCTTCAGCTAAAACATGCATGGGAAACCCATAGTATGGTCCACCGTGTGATTGGGAAACGTTTTCAAATGCATCTCCGTTTTCGAACCCTGGTACTCGGGTTCACCATTCCAGATGCTTTACTAACATTCTCCCCACTTGGAGAGTCAGTGCCTTTAACGTCCTGTTTGGCACAGTTTGCAATTTCTGCGCAAGATGAACAGGAATAGGGAGAACCAATGAGAGACTAGCTGTAGGTGTCTACACGGGCAAATGGAATGCTCATTTCCCACCAGGAAGAGGAATTAACCAAAGGCTCAGCGTGCCCTGCCGGAAACAGATTAGGGCCTGAAGCAATCCTGCGGTTTTGCGGCCAGATCACAAGAAAGCGTGTTGAGGAAAGGAGCTCAGGGGCACTGTAATTCACAAACCTGCAGAGTTATGAATGACAGCTATCGTCCAAAAATGTACTGAAGTAAGTCTTCGAAGAGGACTTGAAAGCGGGGCAGAATTTCAGGAAAACGATTTCAGGGGGTAGGCTGGAATTGCACTTAAAGCATAGGAAAAGAGGCAGAATGTCGACAATGATGCACTTGGCCAAAAAGGGCGTATGCGTTTTTTCCTGAATATATTCAGGAAAAAACGCATACGCCCTTTTTGGCCAACCAGGCCGGCGTGTAAAAGTAATCTGCACTACAGTGAAGTCTCACTGCCCAGCGGTCAAAAGGGCCATCTGAAAAACGTGTAAAATCCAGAAAGGCAGGACAGGTCATGGAGAACAGGGAGCCTTGTCATGCTGATGGGCGGGATGTAAATTGCCAACAGCCACTCTGGAGAAGTGTATGGTGTTTCCTGAAACACGTAGGAAACAAAGCAACACAGCCTATGGCACTTCCACTTATGGTCCTATAGCTTAGGGAAATTAAAATCAAAAACACACAGCCACCCCAAAGTTTGGGACGGCTCTGTTTACAAGAACCTCGTCTACAGTACAAGTTAAATATCCGAGAGAGCAAAAAATGGATAAAGAAGTTGTGGTACGCACGTACAATGGAATATCACTCAGCAATGAAATCTAAGTCATCAGGCCCGTGGCGGCATAATGAGTGGATTCAGGTACGATGATTTTACGAGAAATAAGTCACACAGAAAAAGAAATATCATAGGATATCACTAATACACGGAATGTAAACTTGCCTACACATGAACTGAATTACAAAACAGAACAGGGTCTCAAATTTAGAAAACCAACTTATGCTTGCATATGGGGAAAGGTGAGTTGGGGTGCTGCATAAAACCAGAGAGTGAAATTAGCACAGATACCTTTCCATAAGCTCAATATATAATAGACAAGACCTACTCCTTGCTCAACGAAACAGACGTAACGTCTGGGACTATACCTGACAAGTAAGAATCTTAAAATCCATGGATTTATATGCCTCCATAAGGAAGTCAAGCATGTGTACAGCGGCCTAAATGCAGCAGTGAAAATCCGATAAATCCCATTATCAAAATAAATTTCAAAAACAAAACACAATGACAGTGAAATAGAGAGCAATTCTTAAATAATTCATACAGGGATTGTGATGCAACCTGGAATTACCACATCTACACCCAGAGCTGGGTGAGACATAAGGCTGGACCCTTCGGGCTGAAAGCATTGGTGAGGTTCGGTGAGCAAACGCAGACCTCTTGAAGTCATACTGCATGGTACCCATTCCAAGGGTCCCAACTCTCCAGGTTTAAGGGATTCTTCCTTGAGCTAAAACATGCATGGGAAACCCAGAGTATGGTCCACCATGTGATTGGGAAACGTTTTCAAATGCATCTCAGTTTTCGTCCTCTGGTACTCGGGTTCACCATTCCAGACGCTTTACTAACACTCTCCCCACTTGGAGAGTCAGTGCATTTAACCTCCTGTTTGGCACACTTTGCAATTTCTGTGCAAGATGAACAGGAATAGGGAGAAGCAATGAGAGACTAGCTGTAGGTGTCTGCACGGGCAAATGGAACGCTCATTTCCGACCAGGAAGAGGAATTAAACAAAGGCTCAGCGTGCCCTGCCAGAAAGAGACTTTGGCCTGAAGCAATCCTGCGGTTTTGCGGCCAGCTCACAAGAAAGCGAGTTGAAGACATGAGCTCAGGGGCACTGTAATTCACAAACCTGCAGAGTTATGAATGACAGCTATCGTCCAAAAATGTATTGAAGTAAGTCTTCGAAGAGGACTTGAAAGCGGGGCAGAATTTCAGGAAAACGATTTCAGGGGGTAGACTGGAATTGTACTAAAAGCATAGGAAAAGAGGCAGAATGTCGACAACGATGCACTTGGCTAAAAAGGGCGTATGCGTTTTTTCCTGAATATATTCAGGAAAAAACGCATACGCCCTTTTTGGCCAACCACGCAAGCGTGTAAAGGAAATCTGCACTACAATGAAGTCTCACTGCCCCCCGGTCAAAAGGGCCATCTGAAAAAAGTGTAAAATCCAGAAAGGCAGGACAGGTCATGGAGAACAGGGAGCCTTGTTATGCTGATGGGCGGATTTAAATTGCCAACAGCCACTCTGGAAAAGTGTATGGTGTTTCCTGAAACACGTAGGAAACAAAGCAACACAGCCTATGGCACTTCCACTTATGGTCCTATAGCTTAGGGAAATTAAAATCAAAAACACACAGCCACCCCAAAGTTTGGGATGGCTCTGTTTACAAGAACCTCATTTACGGTAGAAGTTAAATATCCTAGAAAGCATAAAATGGATAAAGAAGTTCTGGTACGCACGTACAATGGAATATCTCTCAGCAATGAAATCTACGTCATCAGGACCGTAGCGGCATAATGAGTGGACTCAGGTACGATGATTCTATGAGAAATAAGTCAGACAGAAAAAGAAACATCATAAGTTATCACTAATACACGGAATGTAAACTTGGCTACCCATGAACTGAATTAAAAAACAGAACAGGGTCTCAAATTTAGCAAACCAACTTATGCTTGCTTATGGGGAAAGGTCAGTTGGGATGCTGCATAAAACCAGAGATTGAAATTAGCACAGATACCGTTCCATAAGCCAAATATATAATAGACAAAACCTACTCCTTGCTCAACGAAATGGACTCAACACCCTATATTCAACGCCTGGGAAGATACCTGACAAGTAAGAATCTTAAAACCCATGGATTTATATGTCTCCATAAGGAAATCAAGCGTGTGTACAGTGGCCTAAAAGCAGCAGTGAAAATCCGATAAATCCCATTATCAAAATGAATTTCAAAAACAAAACACAATGACAGTGAAATAGAGAGCAATTCTTAAATAATTCATTCAGGGCTTGTGATGCAACCTGTATTTACCACATCTACACCCAGAGCTGGATGAGACATAAGGCTGGACACTTCGGGCTGATAGCATTGGTGAGGTTCGGTGAGCAAACGCAGACCCTTTGAAGTCATACTGCATGGTACCCATTCCATGGGTCCCAACTCTCCAGGTTTAAGGGATTCTTCCTTCAGCTAAAACATGCATGGGAAACCCAGAATATGGTCCACCATGTTATTGGGAAACGTTTTCAAATGCATCTCAGGTTTCGTCCCCTGGTACTCGGGTTCAACATTTGAACGCTTTACTAACACTCTCCCCACTTGGAGAGTCAGTGCCATTAACCTCCTGTTTGGCACAGTTTGCAATTTCTGCGCAAGATGAACAGGAATAGGGAGAAGCAATGAGAGACTAGCTGTTGGTGTCTGCACGGGCAAATGGAACGCTCATTTCCCACCAGGAAGAGGAATTAACCAAAGGCTCAGCGTGCCCGGCGGGAAACATATTAGGGCCTGAAGCAATCCTGCGGTTTTGCTGCCAGCTCACAAGAAAACGAGTTGAAGAAAGGAGCTCAGGGGCACTGTAATTCACAAACCTGCAGAGTTATGAATGACAGCTATCGTACAAAAATGTACTGAAGTAAGTCTTCAAAGAGGACTTGAAAGCGGGGCAGAATTTCAGGAAAACGATTTCAGGGGGTAGACTGGAATTGCACTTAAAGCGTAGAAAAAGAGGCAGAATGTCAACAATGATGCACTTGGCCAAAAAGGGCGTATGCGTTTTTTCCTGAATATATTCAGGAAAAAACGCATACGCCCTTTTTGGCCAACCAAGCAAGCGTGTAAAGGAAATCTGCACTACAATGAAGTCTCACTGCCCCACGGTCAAAAGGGCCATCTGAAAAAAGAGTAAAATCCAGAAAGACAGGACAGGTCATGGAGAACAGGGAGCCTTGTTATGCTGATGGGCGGGATGTAAATTGCCAACAGCCACTCTGGAGAAATGTATGGTGTATCCTGAAACACGTAGGAAACAAAGCAACACAGCCTATGTCACTTCCACTTATGGTCCTATAGCTTAGGGAAATTAAAATCAAAAACACACAGCCACCCCAAAGTTTGGGATGGCTCTGTTTACAAGAACCTTGTCTACGGTACAAGTTAAATATCCGAGAAAGGAAAAAATGGATAAAGAAGTTCTGGTACGCACGTACAATGGAATATCAGTCAGCAATGAAATCTACGTCTTCAGGCCCATAGCGGCATAATGAGTGGATTCAGGTACGATGATTCTACGAGAAATAAGTCACACAGAAAAAGAAACATCATAATATATCAGTAATACACGGAATGTAAACTTGGCTACACATAAACTGAATTACAAAACAGAACAGGGTCTCAAATTAAGAAAACCAACTTATGCTTGCTTATGGGGAAAGGTGAGTTCGGGTGCTGCATAAAACCAGAGATTGAAATTAGCACAGATACCGTTCCATACGCCAAATATATAATAGACAAGACCTACTCCTTGCTCAACGAGATGGACTCAACACCCCATATTCAACGCCTGGCAAGATACCTGACAAGTAAGAATCTTAAAACCCATGGATTTATATGTCTCCATAAGGAAATCAAGCGTGTGTACAGCGGCCAAAAGGCAGAAGTGAAAATCCGATAAATCCCATTATCAAAATAACTTTCAAAAACAAAACACAATGACAGTGAAATAGAGAGCAATTCTTAAATAATTCATTCAGGGCTTGTGATGCAACCTGGATTTCCCACATCTACACCCAGAGCTGGGTGAGACATAAGGCTGGACACTTCGGGCTGATAGCATTGGTGAGGTTCGGTGAGCAAACGCAGACCCTTTGAAGTCATACTGCATGGTACCCATTCCATGGGTTCCAAATTTCCAGGTTTAAGGGATTCTTCCTTCAGCTAAAACATGCATGGGAAACCCATAGTATGGTCCACCGTGTGATTGGGAAACGTTTTCAAATGCATCTCAGTTTTCGTCCCCTGGTACTCGGGTTCACCATTCCAGACGCTTTACTAACACTCTCCCCACTTGGAGAGTCAGTGCATTTAACCTCCTGTTTGGCACACTTTGCAATTTCTGCGCAAGATGAACAGGAATAGGGAGAAGCAATGAGAGACTAGCTGTTGGTGTCTGCACGGGCAAATTGAACGCTCATTTCCCACCAGGAAGAGGAATTAACCAAAGGCTCAGCGTGCCCTGCCAGAAAGAGACTTTGGCCTGAAGCAATCCTGCGGTTTTGCGGCCAGCTCACAAGAAAGCGAGTTGAAGACATGAGCTCAGGGGCACTGTAATTCACAAACCTGCAGAGTTATGAATGACAGCTATCGTCCAAAAATGTATAGAAGTAAGTCTTCGAAGAGGACTTGAAAGCGGGGCAGAATTTCAGGAAAACGATTTCAGGGGGTAGACTGGAATTGCACTTAAAGCATAGGAAAAGAGGCAGAATGTTGACAATGATGCACTTGGCCAAAAAGGGCGTATGCGTTTTTTCCTGAGGAAAAAACGCATACGCCCTTTTTGGCCAACCAAGCAAGCGTGTAAAGGAAATCTGCACTACAATGAAGTCTCACTGCCCCCCGGTCAAAAGGGCCATCTGAAAAAAGAGTATAATCCAGAAAGACAGGACAGGTCATGGAGAACAGGGAGCCTTGTTATGCTGATGGGCGGGATGTAAATTGCCAACAGCCACTCTGGAGAAATGTATGGTGTATCCTGAAACACGTAGGAAACAAAGCAACACAGCCTATGTCACTTCCACTTATGGTCCTATAGCTTAGGGAAATTAAAATCAAAAACACACAGCCACCCCAAAGTTTGGGATGGCTCTGTTTACAAGAACCTTGTCTACGGTACAAGTTAAATATCCGAGAAAGGAAAAAAATTGATAAAGAAGTTCTGGTACGCACGTACAATGGAATATCATTCAGCAATGAAATCTACGTCTTCAGGCCCATAGCGGCATAATGAGTGGATTCAGGTACGATGATTCTACGAGAAATAAGTCACACAGAAAAAGAAACATCATAAGTTATCACTAATACACGGAATGTAAACTTGGCTACCCATGAACTGAATTACAAAACAGAACAGGGTCTCAAATTTAGCAAACAAACTTATGCTTGCTTATGGGGAAAGGTCAGTTGGGATGCTGCATAAAACCAGAGATTGAAATTACCACAAATACCGTTCCATAAGCCAAATATATAATAGACAAGCCCTACTCCTTGCTCAACGAAATGGACTCAACACCCTATATTCAACGTCTGGGAAGATACCTGACAAGTAAGAATCTTAAAACCCATGGATTTATATGTCTCCATAAGGAAATCAAGCGTGTGTACAGTGGCCTAAAAGCAGCAGTGAAAATCCGATAAATCCCATTATCAAAATGAATTTCAAAAACAAAACACAATGACAGTGAAATAGAGAGCAATTCTTAAATAATTCATTCAGGGCTTGTGATGCAACCTGTATTTACCACATCTACACCCAGAGCTGGATGAGACATAAGGCTGGACACTTCGGGCTGATAGCATTGGTGAGGTTCGGTGAGCAAACGCAGACCCTTTGAAGTCATACTGCATGGTACCCATTCCATGGGTCCCAACTCTCCAGGTTTAAGGGATTCTTCCTTCAGCTAAGACATGCATGGGAAACCCAGAGTATTGTCCACCGTGTGATTGGGAAACGTTTTCAAATGCATCTCAGTTTTCGTCCCCTGGTACTCGGGTTCAACATTTGAACGCTTTACTAACACTCTCCCTACTTGGAGAGTCAGTGCCATTAACCTCCTGTTTGGCACAGTTTGCAATTTCTGCGCAAGATGAACAGGAATAGGGAGAAGCAATGAGAGACTAGCTGTTGGTGTCTGCACGGGCAAATTGAACGCTCATTTCCCACCAGGAAGAGGAATTAACCAAAGGCTCAGCGTGCCCGGCCGGAAACATATTAGGGCCTGAAGCAATCCTGCGGTTTTGCGGCCAGCTCACAAGAAAACGAGTTGAAGAAAGGAGCTCAGGGGCACTGTAATTCACAAACCTGCAGAGTTATGAATGACAGCTATCGTCCAAAAATGTACTGAAGTAAGTCTTCAAAGAGGACTTGAAAGCGGGGCAGAATTTCAGGAAAACGATTTCAGGGGGTAGACTGGAATTGCACTTAAAGCGTAGAAAAAGAGGCAGAATGTCAACAATGATGCACTTGGCCAAAAAGGGCGTATGCGTTTTTTCCTGAATATATTCAGGAAAAAACGCATACGCCCTTTTTGGCCAACCAAGCAAGCGTGTAAAGGAAATCTGCACTACAATGAAGTCTCACTGCCCCCCGGTCAAAAGGGCCATCTGAAAAAAGTGTAAAATCCAGAAAGACAGGACAGGTCATGGAGAACAGGGAGCCTTGTCATGCTGATGGGCGGGATGTAACTTGCCAACAACCACTCTGGAGAAGTGTATGGTTTTTCCAGAAACACATAGGAAACAAAGCAACACAGCCTATGGCACTTCCACTTATTGTCCTATAGCTTAGGGAAATTAAATTCAAAAACACACAGCCACCCCAGTGTTTGGGACGGCTCTGTTTACAAGAACCTCGTCTACGGTACAAGTAAAATATCCCAGAAAGCAAAAAATGGATAAAGAAGTTGTGGTACACACGTACAATGGAATATCACTCAGCAATGAAATCTACGGCATCAGGCCCGTAGCGGCATAATGAGTGGATTCAGGTACGATGATTCTACAAGAAATAAGTCACACAGAAAAAGAAACATCATAAGATATCACTAATACACGGAATGTAAAGTTGGCTACACATGAACTGAATTACAAAACAGAACAGGGTCTCAAATTTAGAAAACCAACTTATGCTTGCTTATGGGGAAAGGTGAGTTGGGGTGCTGCATAAAACCAGAGATTGAAATTAGCACAGATACCGTTCCATAAGCCAAATATATAATAGAAAAGCCCTACTCCTTGCTCAACGAAATGGACTCAACACCCCATATTCAACGCCTGGCAAGATACCTGACAAGTAAGAATCTTAAAACCCATGGATTTATATGTCTCCATAAGGAAATCAAGCGTGTGTACAGCGGCCTAAACGCAGCAGTGAAAATCCGATAAATCCCATTATCAAAATAAATTTCAAAAACAAAACACAATGACAGTGAAATAGAGAGCAATTCTTAAATAATTCATTGAGAGCTTGTGATGCAACCTGGATTTACCACATCTACAACCAGAGCTGGGTGAGACATAAGGCTGGCCACTTCGGGCTGATAGCATTGGTGAGGTTCGGTGAGCAAACGCAGACCCTTTGAAGTCAAATTCATGGTACCCATTCCATGGGTCCCAACTCTCCAGGTTTAAGGGATTCTTCCTTCAGCTAAAACATGCATGGGAAACGCAGACTATCGTCCGCCATGTGATTGGGAAACGTTTTCAAATGCATCTCAGTTTTCGTCCCCAGGTACTCGGGTTCACCATTCCAGACGCTTTACTAACACTCTCCCCACTTGGAGAGTCAGTGCCTTTAACCTCCTGTTTGGCACAGTTTGCAATTTCTGCGCAAGATGAACAGGCATAGGGAGAACCAATGAGAGACTAGCTGTTGGTGTCTGCACGGGCAAATGGAACGCTCATTTCCCACCAGGAAGAGGAATTAACCAAAGCCTCAGCATGCCCTGCTGGAAAGAGATTAGGGCCTGAAGCAATCCTGCGGTTTTGCCGTCAGCTCACACGAAAACGAGTTGAAGAAAGGGGCTCAGGGGCACTGTAATTCACAAACCTGCAGAGTTATGAATGACAGCTATCGTCCAAAAATGTACTGAAGTAAGTCTTCAAAGAGGACTTGAATGCGGGGCAGAATTTCAGGAAAACGATTTCAGGGGGTAGACTGGAATTGCACTTAAAGCGTAGGAAAAGAGGCAGAATGTCAACAATGATGCACTTGGCCAAAAAGGGCGTATGCGTTTTTTCCTGAATATATTCAGGAAAAAACGCATACGCCCTTTTTGCCAACCAAGCAAGCGTGTAAAGGAAATCTGCACTACAATGAAGTCTCACTGCCCCCCGGTCAAAAGGGCCATCTGAAAAAAGTGTAAAATCCAGAAAGGCAGGACAGGTCTTGGAGAACAGGGAGCCTTGTTATGCTGATGGGCAGGATGTAAATTGCCAACAGCCACTCTGGAGAAATATATGGTGTATCCTGAAACACGTAGGAAACAAAGCAACACAGCCTATGTCACTTCCACTACGGTCCTATAGCTTAAGGTAATTAAAATCACAAACACACAGCCACCACAAAGTTTGGGATGGCTCTGTTTACAAGAACCTTTTCTACGGTACAAGTTAAATATCCGAGAAAGGAAAAAATAGATAAGGAATATCTGGTACGCACGTACAATGGAATATCACTCAGCAATGAAATCTACGTCTTCAGGCCCGTAGCGGCATAATGAGTGGATTCAGGTACGATGATTCTACGAGAAATAAGTCACACAGAAAAAGAAACATCATAAGATATGACTAATACACGGAATGTAAAGTTGGCGAAACATGAACTGAATTACAAAACAGAACAGGGTCTCAAATTTAGAAAACCAACTTATGCTTGCTTATGGGGAAAGGTGAGATGGGGTGCTGCATAAAACCAGAGATTGAAATTAGCACAGATACCGTTCCATAAGCCAAATATATAATAGACAAGCCCTACTCCTTGCTCAATGAAATGGACTCAACACCCCATATTCAACGCCTGGCAAGATACCTGACAAGTAAGAATCTTAAAACCCATGGATTTATATGTCTCCATAAGGAAATCAAGCGTGTGTACAGCGGCCTAAACGCACCAGTGAAAATCCGATAAATCCCATTATCAAAATAAATTTCAAAAACAAAACACAATGACAGTGAAATAGAGAGCAATTCTTAAATAATTCATTCAGGGCTTGTGATGCAACCTGGATTTCCCACATCTACACCCAGAGCTGGGTGAGACATAAGGCTGGACACTTCGGGCTGATAGCATTGGTGAGGTTCGGTGAGCAAACGCAGACCCTTTGAAGTCATACTGCATGGTACCCATTCCATGGGTCCCAAATTTCCAGGTTTAAGGGATTCTTCCTTCAGCTAAAACATGCATGGGAAACCCAGAGTATGGTCCACCATGTGATTGGGAAACGTTTTCAAATGCATCTCAGTTTTCGTCCCCTGGTACTCGGGTTCACCATTCCAGACGCTTTACTAACACTCTCCCCACTTGGAGAGTCAGTGCATTTAACCTCCTGTTTGGCACACTTTGCAATTTCTGCGCAAGATGAACAGGCATAGGGAGAAGCAATGAGAGACTAGCTGTAGGTGTCTGCACGGGCAAATGGAACGCTCATTTCCCACCAGGAAGAGGAATTAACCAAAGGCTCAGCGTGCCCTGCCGGAAAGAGACTAGGGCCTGAAGCAATCCTGCGGTTTTGCGGCCAGCTCACAAGAAAGCGAGTTGAAGAAAGGAGCTCAGGGGCACTGTAATTCACAAACCTGCAGAGTTATGAATGACACCTATCGTCCAAAAATGTATAGAAGTAAGTCTTCGAAGAGGACTTGAAAGCGGGGCAGAATTTCAGGAAAACGATTTCAGGGGGTAGACTGGAATTGCACTTAAAGCATAGGAAAAGAGGCAGAATGTCGACAACGATGCACTTGGCCAAAAAGGGCGTATGCGTTTTTTCCTGAATATATTCAGAAAAAAACGCATACGCCCTTTTTGGCCAACCAATCAAGCGTGTAAAGGAAATCTGCACTACAATGAAGTCTCACTGCCCCCCCGGTCAAAAGGGCCATCTGAAAAAAGTGTAAAATCCAGAAAGGCAGGACAGGTCATGGAGAACAGGGAGCCTTGTCATGTTGATGGGCGGGATGTAAATTGCCAACAACCACTCTGGAGAAGTGTATGGTGTTTCCAGAAACACGTAGGAAACAAAGCAACACAGCCTATGGCACTTCCACTTATGGTCCTATAGCTTAGGGAAATTAAAATCAAAAACACACAGCCACCCCAGAGTTTGGGACGGCTCTGTTTACAAGAACCTCGTCTACGGTACAATTAAAATATCCCAGAAAGTAAAAAATGGATAAAGAAGTTGTGGTACGCACGTACAATGGAATATCACTCAGCAATGAAATCTACGTCATCAGGCCCATAGCGGCATAATGAGTGGATTCAGGTACGAAGATTCTACGAGAAATAAGTCACACAGAAAAAGAAACATCATAAGATATGACTAATACACGGAATGTAAACTTGGCTACCCATGAACTGAATTACAAAACAGAACAGTGTCTCAAATTTAGAAAACCAACTTATGCTTGCTTATGGGGAAAGGTGAGTTGGGGTGCTGCATAAAACCAGAGATTGAAATTAGCACAGATACCGTTCCATAAGCCAAATATATAATAGACAAGACCTACTCCTTGCTCAACGAAATGGACTCAACACCCAATATTCAACGCCTGGCAAGATACCTGACAAGTAAGAATCTTAAAACCCATGGATTTATATGTCTCCATAAGGAAATCAAGCGTGTGTACAGCGGCCTAAACGCAGCAGTGAAAATCCGATAAATCCCAATATCAAAATAAATTTCAAAAACAAAACAAAATGACAGTGAAATAGAGAGCAATTCTTAAATAATTCATTCAGGGCTTGTGATGCAACCTGGATTTACCACATCTACACCCAGAGCTGGGTGAGACATAAGGCTGGACACTTCGGGCTGATAGCATTGGTGAGGTTCGGTGAGCAAACGCAGACCCTTTGAAGTCATACTGCATGGTACCCATTCCATGGGTCCCAAATTTCCAGGTTTAAGGGATTCTTCCTTCAGCTAAAACATGCATGGGAAACCCATAGTATGGTCCACCGTGTGATTGGGAAACGTTTTCAAATGCATCTCAGTTTTCGTCCCCTGGTACTCAGGTTCAACATTTGAACGCTTTACTAACACTCTCCCCACTTGGAGAGTCAGTGCCATTAACCTCCTGTTTGGCACAGTTTGCAATTTCTGCGCAAGATGAACAGGAATAGGGAGAAGCAATGAGAGACTAGCTGTTGGTGTCTGCACGGGCAAATTGAACGATCATTTCCCAGCAGGAAGAGGAATTACCCAAAGGCCCAGCGTGCCCGGCCGGAAACATATTAGTGCCTGAAGCAATCCTGCGGTTTTGCGGCCAGCTCACAAGAAAAGGAGTTGAAGAAAGGAGCTCAGGGGCACTGTAATTCACAAACATGCAGAGTTATGAATGACAGCTATCGTCCAAAAATGTACTGAAGTAAGTCTTCAAAGAGGACTTGAAAGCGGGGCAGAATTTCAGGAAAACGATTTCAGGGGGTAGACTGGAATTGCACTTAAAGCATAGGAAAAGAGGCAGAATGTTGACAATGATGCACTTGGCCAAAAAGGGCGTATGCGTTTTTTCCTGAATATATTCAGGAAAAAACGCATACGCCCTTTTTGGCCAACCAAGCAAGCGTGTAAAGGAAATCTGCACTACAATGAAGTCTCACTGCCCCCCGGTCAAAAGGGCCATCTGAAAAAAGTGTAAAATCCAGAAAGGCAGGACAGGTCATGGAGAACAGGGAGCCTTGTTATGCTGATGGGCGGATTTAAATTGCCAACAGCCATTCTGGAAAAGTGTATGGTGTTTCCTGAAACATGTAGGAAACAAAGCAACACAGCCTATGGCACTTCCACTTATGGTCATATAGCTTAGGGAAATTATAATCAAAAACACACAGCCACCCCAAAGTTTGGGATGGCTCTGTTTACAAGAACCTCATCTATGGTAGCAGTTAAATATCCCAGAAAGCATAAAATGGATAAAGAAGTTGTGGTACGCACGTACAATGGAATATCACTCAGCAATGAAATCTACGTCATCAGGACCGTAGCGGCAAAATGAGTGGATTCAGGTACGATGATTCTATGAGAAATAAGTCAGACAGAAAAAGAAACATCATAAGTTATCACTAATACACGGAATGTAAACTTGGCTACCCATGAACTGAATTACAAAACAGAATAGGGTCTCAAATTTAGCAAACCAACTTATGCTTGCTTATGGGGAAAGGTCAGTTGGGGTGCTGCATAAAACCAGAGATTGAAATTAGCACAGATACCCTTCCATAAGCCAAATATATAATAGACAAAACCTACTCCTTTCTCAACGAAATGGACTCAACACCCTATATTCAACGCCTGGGAAGATACCTGACAAGTAAGAATCTTAAAACCCATGGATTTATATGTCTCCATAAGGAAATCAAGCGTGTGTACAGTGGCCTAAAAGCAGCAGTGAAAATCCGATAAATCCCATTATCAAAATGAATTTCAAAAACAAAACACAATGACAGTGAAATAGAGAGCAATTCTTAAATAATTCATTCAGGGCTTGTGATGCAACCTGTATTTACCACATCTACACCCAGAGCTGGATGAGACATAAGGCTGGACACTTCGGGCTGATAGCATTGGTGAGGTTCGGTGAGCAAACGCAGACCCTTTGAAGTCATACTGCATGGTACCCATTCCATGGGTCCCAACTCTCCAGGTTTAAGGGATTCTTCCTTCAGCTAAAACATGCATGGGAAACCCAGAGTATGGTCCACCGTGTGATTGGGAAACGTTTTCAAATGCATCTCAGTTTTCGTCCCCTGGTACTCGGGTTCAACATTTGAACGCTTTACTAACACTCTCCCCACTTGGAGAGTCAGTGCCTTTAACCTCCTGTTTGGCACAGTTTGCAATTTCTGCGCAAGATGAACAGGAATAGGGAGAAGCAATGAGAGACTAGCTGTTGGTGTCTGCACGGGCAAATTGAACGATCATTTCCCACCAGGAAGAGGAATTACCCAAAGGCTCAGCGTGCCCGGCCGGAAACATATTAGTGCCTGAAGCAATCCTGCGGTTTTGCGGCCAGCTCACAAGAAAAGGAGTTGAAGAAAATAGCTCAGGGGCACTGTAATTCACAAACATGCAGAGTTATGAATGACAGCTATCGTCCAAAAATGTACTGAAGTAAGTCTTCAAAGAGGACTTGAAAGCGGGGCAGAATTTCAGGAAAACGATTTCAGGGGGTAGACTGGAATTGCACTTAAAGCATAGGAAAAGAGGCAGAATGTCGAAAATGATGCACTTGGCCAAAAAGGGCGTATGTGATTTTTCCTGAATATATTCAGGAAAAAACGCGTACGCCCTTTTTGGCCAACCAAGCAAGCGTGTAAAGGAAATCTGCACTACAATGAAGTCTCACTGCCCCCCGGTCAAAAGGGCCATCTGAAAAAAGTGTAAAATCCAGAAAGGCAGAACAGGTCTTGGAGAACAGGGAGCCTTGTTATGCTGATGGGCGGGATGTAAATTGCCAACAGCCACTCTGGAGAAATGTATGGTGTATCCTGAAACACGTAGGAAACAAAGCAACACAGCCTATGTCACTTCCACTATGGTCCTATAGCTTAGGGTACTTAAAATCACAAACACACAGCCACCCCAAAGTTTGGGATGGCTCTGTTTACAAGAACCTTTTCTACAGTACAAGTTAAATATCCGAGAATGGAAAAAATGGATAAAGAATATCTGGTACGCACGTACAATGGAATATCACTCAGCAATGAAATCTACGTCTTCAGGCCCGTAGCGGCATAATGAGTGGATTCAGGTATGATGATTCTACGAGAAATAAGTCACACAGAAAAAGAAACATCATAAGATATCACTAATACACGGAATGTAAACTTGGCTACCCATGAACTGAATTACAAAACAGAACAGGGTCTCAAATTTAGAAAACCAACTTATGCTTGCTTATGGGGAAAGGTGAGTTGGGGTGCTGCATAAAACCAGAGATTGAAATTAGCACAGATACCGTTCCATAAGCCAAATATATAATAGACAAGACCTACACCTTGCTCAACGAAATGGACTCAACACCCCATATTCAACGCCTGGCAAGATACCTGACAAGTAAGAATCTTAAAACCCATGGATTTATATGTCTCCATAAGGAAATCAAGCGTGTGTACAGCGGCCTAAACGCAGCAGTGAAAATCCGATAAATCCCATTATCAAAATAAATTTCGAAAACAAAACACAATGACAGTTAAATAGAGAGCAATTCTTAAATAATTCATTCAGGGCTTGTGATGCAACCTGGATTTCCCACATCTACACCCAGAGCTGGGTGAGACATAAGGCTGGACACTTCGGGCTGATAGCACTGGTGAGGTTCGGTGAGCAAACGCAGACCTTTTGAAGACATACTGCATGGTACCCATTCCATGGGTTCCAAATTTCCAGGTTTAAGGGATTCTTCCTTCAGCTAAAACATGCATGGGAAACCCACAGTATGGTCCACCGTGTGATTGGGAAACGTTTTCAAATGCATCTCAGTTTTCATCCCCTGGTACTCGGGTTCACCATTCCAGACGCTTTACTAACACTCTCCCCACTTGGAGAGTCAGTGCATTTAACCTCCTGTTTGGCACACTTTGCCATTTCTGCGCAAGATGAACAGGAATAGGGAGAAGCAATGAGAGACTAGCTGTAGGTGTCTGCACGGGCAAATGGAACACTCATTTCCGACAAGGAAGAGGAATTAAACAAAGGCTCAGCGTGCCCGGCCGGAAAGAGATTAGGGCCTGAAGCAATCCTGCGGTTTTGCGGCCAGCTCACAAGAAAGCGAGTTGAAGAAAGGAGCTCAGGGGCACTGTAATTCACAAACCTGCAGAGTTATGAATGACAGCTATCGTCCAAAAATGTATTGAATTAAGTCTTCCAAGAGGACTTGAAAGCTGGGCAGAATTTCAGGAAAACGATTTCAGGGGGTAGACTGGAATTGTACTAAAAGCATAGGAAAAGAGGCAGAATGTCGACAACGATGCACTTGGCCAAAAAGGGCGTATGCGTTTTTTCCTGAATATATTCAGGAAAAAACGCATACGCTGTTTTTGGCGAACCAAGCAAGCATGTAAAGGAAATCTGCACTACAATGAAGTCTCACTGCCCCCCCGGTCAAAAGAGCCATCTGAAAAAAGTGTAAAATCCAGAAATGCAGGACAGGTCATGGAGAACAGGGAGCCTTGTCATGCTGATGGGCGGGAGGTAAATTGCCAACAACCACTCTGGAGAAGTGTATGGTGTTTCCAGAAACACGTAGGAAACAAAGCAACACAGCTTATGGCATTTCCACTTATGGTCCTATAGCTTAGGGAAATTAAAATCAAAAACACACAGCCACCCCAGAGTTTGGGATGGCTCTGTTTACAAGAACCTCATCTACGGTAGAAGTTAAATATCCGAGAAAGCATAAAATGGATAAAGAAGTTGTGGTACGCACGTACAATGGAATATCTCTCAGCAATGAAATCTACGTCATCAGGACCGTAGCGGCATAATGAGTGGATTCAGGTACGATGATTCTATGAGAAATAAGTCAGACAGAAAAAGAAACATCATAAGTTATCACTAATACACGGAATGTAAACTTGGCTACCCATGAACTGAATTACAAAACAGAACAGGGTCTCAAATTTAGCAAACCAACTTATGCTTGCTTATGGGGAAAGGTCAGTTGGGATGCTGCATAAAACCAGAGATTGAAATTAGCACAGATACCGTTCCATAAGCCAAATATATAATAGACAAAACCTACTCCTTGCTCAACGAAATGGACTCAACACCCAATATTCAACGCCTGGGAAGATACCTGACAAGTAAGACTCTTAAAACCCATGGATTTATATGTCTCCATAAGGAAATCAAGCGTGTGTACAGTGGCCTAAAAGCAGCAGTGAAAATCCGATAAATCCCATTATCAAAATGAATTTCAAAAACAAAACACAATGACAGTGAAATAGAGAGCAATTCTTAAATAATTCATTCAGGGCTTGTGATGCAACCTGTATTTACCACATCTACACCCAGAGCTGGATGAGACATAAGGCTGGACACTTCAGGCTGATAGCATTGGTGAGGTTCGGTGAGCAAACGCAGACCCTTTGAAGTCATACTGCATGGTACCCATTCCATAGGTCCCAACTCTCCAGGTTTAAGGGATTCTTCCTTCAGCTAAAACATGCATGGGAAACCCAGAGTATGGTCCACCATGTGATTGGGAAACGTTTTCAAATGCATCTCAGTTTTCGTCCCCTGGTACTCGGGTTCAACATTTGAACGCTTTACTAACACTCTCCCCACTTGGAGAGTCAGTGCCATTAACCTTCTGTTTGGCACAGTTTGCAATTTCTGTGCAAGATGAACAGGAATAGGGAGAAGCAATGAGAGACTAGCTGTAGGTGTCTGCACGGGCAAATGGAACGCTCATTGCCCACCAGGAAGAGGAACTATCCAAAGGCTCAGCGTGCCCTGCCGGAAAGAGATTAGGGCCTGAAGCAATCCGGCGGTTTTGCGGCCAGCTCACAAGAAAGCGAGTTGAAGAAATGAGCTCAGGGGCACTGTAATTCACAAACCTGCAGAGTTATGAATGACAGCTATCATCCAAAAATGTATTGAAGTAAGTCTTCGAAGAGGACTTGAAAGCGGGGCAGAATTTCAGGAATACGATTTTAGGCGGTAGACTGGAATTGTACTAAAAGCATAGGAAAAGAGGGAGAATGTAGACAATGATGCACTTGGCCAAAAAGGGCGTATGCGTTTTTTCCTGAATATATTCAGGAAAAAACGCATACGCACTTTTTGGCCAACCAAGCAAGCGTGTAAAGGAAATCTGCACTACAATGAAGTCTCACTGCCCCCTGGTCAAAAGGGCCATCTGAAAAAAATGTAAAATCCAGAAAGCCAGGACAGGTCATGGAGAACAGGGAGCCTTGTCATGCTGATGGGCGGGAGGTAAATTGCCAACAACCACTCTGGAGAAGTGTATGGTGTTTCCAGAAACACGTAGGAAACAAAGCAACACAGCCTATGGCACTTCCACTTATGGTCCTATAGCTTAGGGAAATTAAAATCAAAAACACACAGCCACCCCAGAGTTTGGGACGGCTCTGTTTACAAGAACCTCGTCTACGGTACAAGTAAAATATCCCAGAAAGCAAAAAATGGATAAAGAAGTTGTGGTACGCACGTACAATGGAATATCACTCAGCAATGAAATCTACGTCATCAGGCCCGTAGCGGCATAATGAGTGGATTCAGGTACGATGATTCTACGAGAAATAAGTCACACAGAAAAAGAAACATCATAAGATATCACTAATACACGGAATGTAAAGTTGGCTACACATGAACTGAATTACAAAACAGAACAGGGTCTCAAATTTAGAAAACCAACTTATGCTTGCTTATGGGGAAAGGTGAGATGGGGTGCTGCATAAAACCAGAGATTGAAATTAGCACAGATACCGTTCCATAAGCCAAATATATAATAGACAAGCCCTACTCCTTGCTCAACGAAATGGACTCAACACCCCATATTCAACGCCTGGCAAGATACCTGACAAGTAAGAATCTTAAAACCCATGGATTTATATGTCTCCATAAGGAAATCAAGCGTGTGTACAGCGGCCTAAACGCAGCAGTGAAAATCCGATAAATCCCATTATCAAAATAAATTTCAAAAACAAAACACAATGACAGTTAAATAGAGAGCAATTCTTAAATAATTCATTCAGGGCTTGTGATGCAACCTGGATTTCCCACATCTACACCCAGAGCTGGGTGAGACATAAGGCTGGACACTTCGGGCTGATAGCACTGGTGAGGTTCGGTGAGCAAACGCAGACCTTTTGAAGACATACTGCATGGTACCCATTCCATGGGTTCCAAATTTCCAGGTTTAAGGGATTCTTCCTTCAGCTAAAACATGCATGGGAAACCCACAGTATGGTCCACCGTGTGATTGGGAAACGTTTTCAAATGCATCTCAGTTTTCATCCCCTGGTACTCGGGTTCACCATTCCAGACGCTTTACTAACACTCTCCCCACTTGGAGAGTCAGTGCATTTAACCTCCTGTTTGGCACACTTTGCAATTTCTGCGCAAGATGAACAGGAATAGGGAGAAGCAATGAGAGACTAGCTGTAGGTGTCTGCACGGGCAAATGGAACACTCATTTCCGACAAGGAAGAGGAATTAAACAAAGGCTCAGCGTGCCCGGCCGGAAAGAGATTAGGGCCTGAAGCAATCCTGCGGTTTTGCGGCCAGCTCACAAGAAAGCGAGTTGAAGAAAGGAGCTCAGGGGCACTGTAATTCACAAACCTGCAGAGTTATGAATGACAGCTATCGTCCAAAAATGTATTGAATTAAGTCTTCCAAGAGGACTTGAAAGCGGGGCAGAATTTCAGGAAAACGATTTCAGGGGGTAGACTGGAATTGTACTAAAAGCATAGGAAAAGAGGCAGAATGTCGACAACGATGCACTTGGCCAAAAAGGGCGTATGCGTTTTTTCCTGAATATATTCAGGAAAAAACGCATACGCTGTTTTTGGCGAACCAAGCAAGCATGTAAAGGAAATCTGCACTACAATGAAGTCTCACTGCCCCCCCGGTCAAAAGAGCCATCTGAAAAAAGTGTAAAATCCAGAAATGCAGGACAGGTCATGGAGAACAGGGAGCCTTGTCATGCTGATGGGCGGGAGGTAAATTGCCAACAACCACTCTGGAGAAGTGTATGGTGTTTCCAGAAACACGTAGGAAACAAAGCAACACAGCTTATGGCATTTCCACTTATGGTCCTATAGCTTAGGGAAATTAAAATCAAAAACACACAGCCACCCCAGAGTTTGGGATGGCTCTGTTTACAAGAACCTCATCTACGGTAGAAGTTAAATATCCGAGAAAGCATAAAATGGATAAAGAAGTTGTGGTACGCACGTACAATGGAATATCTCTCAGCAATGAAATCTACGTCATCAGGACCGTAGCGGCATAATGAGTGGATTCAGGTACGATGATTCTATGAGAAATAAGTCAGACAGAAAAAGAAACATCATAAGTTATCACTAATACACGGAATGTAAACTTGGCTACCCATGAACTGAATTACAAAACAGAACAGGGTCTCAAATTTAGCAAACCAACTTATGCTTGCTTATGGGGAAAGGTCAGTTGGGATGCTGCATAAAACCAGAGATTGAAATTAGCACAGATACCGTTCCATAAGCCAAATATATAATAGACAAAACCTACTCCTTGCTCAACGAAATGGACTCAACACCCAATATTCAACGCCTGGGAAGATACCTGACAAGTAAGACTCTTAAAACCCATGGATTTATATGTCTCCATAAGGAAATCAAGCGTGTGTACAGTGGCCTAAAAGCAGCAGTGAAAATCCGATAAATCCCATTATCAAAATGAATTTCAAAAACAAAACACAATGACAGTGAAATAGAGAGCAATTCTTAAATAATTCATTCAGGGCTTGTGATGCAACCTGTATTTACCACATCTACACCCAGAGCTGGATGAGACATAAGGCTGGACACTTCAGGCTGATAGCATTGGTGAGGTTCGGTGAGCAAACGCAGACCCTTTGAAGTCATACTGCATGGTACCCATTCCATAGGTCCCAACTCTCCAGGTTTAAGGGATTCTTCCTTCAGCTAAAACATGCATGGGAAACCCAGAGTATGGTCCACCATGTGATTGGGAAACGTTTTCAAATGCATCTCAGTTTTCGTCCCCTGGTACTCGGGTTCAACATTTGAACGCTTTACTAACACTCTCCCCACTTGGAGAGTCAGTGCCATTAACCTTCTGTTTGGCACAGTTTGCAATTTCTGTGCAAGATGAACAGGAATAGGGAGAAGCAATGAGAGACTAGCTGTAGGTGTCTGCACGGGCAAATGGAACGCTCATTGCCCACCAGGAAGAGGAACTATCCAAAGGCTCAGCGTGCCCTGCCGGAAAGAGATTAGGGCCTGAAGCAATCCGGCGGTTTTGCGGCCAGCTCACAAGAAAGCGAGTTGAAGAAATGAGCTCAGGGGCACTGTAATTCACAAACCTGCAGAGTTATGAATGACAGCTATCATCCAAAAATGTATTGAAGTAAGTCTTCGAAGAGGACTTGAAAGCGGGGCAGAATTTCAGGAATACGATTTTAGGCGGTAGACTGGAATTGTACTAAAAGCATAGGAAAAGAGGGAGAATGTAGACAATGATGCACTTGGCCAAAAAGGGCGTATGCGTTTTTTCCTGAATATATTCAGGAAAAAACGCATACGCACTTTTTGGCCAACCAAGCAAGCGTGTAAAGGAAATCTGCACTACAATGAAGTCTCACTGCCCCCTGGTCAAAAGGGCCATCTGAAAAAAATGTAAAATCCAGAAAGCCAGGACAGGTCATGGAGAACAGGGAGCCTTGTCATGCTGATGGGCGGGAGGTAAATTGCCAACAACCACTCTGGAGAAGTGTATGGTGTTTCCAGAAACACGTAGGAAACAAAGCAACACAGCCTATGGCACTTCCACTTATGGTCCTATAGCTTAGGGAAATTAAAATCAAAAACACACAGCCACCCCAGAGTTTGGGACGGCTCTGTTTACAAGAACCTCGTCTACGGTACAAGTAAAATATCCCAGAAAGCAAAAAATGGATAAAGAAGTTGTGGTACGCACGTACAATGGAATATCACTCAGCAATGAAATCTACGTCATCAGGCCCGTAGCGGCATAATGAGTGGATTCAGGTACGATGATTCTACGAGAAATAAGTCACACAGAAAAAGAAACATCATAAGATATCACTAATACACGGAATGTAAAGTTGGCTACACATGAACTGAATTACAAAACAGAACAGGGTCTCAAATTTAGAAAACCAACTTATGCTTGCTTATGGGGAAAGGTGAGATGGGGTGCTGCATAAAACCAGAGATTGAAATTAGCACAGATACCGTTCCATAAGCCAAATATATAATAGACAAGCCCTACTCCTTGCTCAACGAAATGGACTCAACACCCCATATTCAACGCCTGGCAAGATACCTGACAAGTAAGAATCTTAAAACCCATGGATTTATATGTCTCCATAAGGAAATCAAGCGTGTGTACAGCGGCCTAAACGCAGCAGTGAAAATCCGATAAATCCCATTATCAAAATAAATTTCAAAAACAAAACAAAATGACAGTGAAATAGAGAGCAATTCTTAAATAATTCATTCAGGGCTTGTGATGCAACCTGGATTTACCACATCTACAACCAGAGCTGGGTGAGACATAAGGCTGGACACTTCGGGCTGATAGCATTGGTGAGGTTCGGTGAGCAAACGCAGACCCTTTGAAGTCATACTGCATGGTACCCATTCCAGGGGTCCCAACTCTCCAGGTTTAAGGGATTCTTCCTTCAGCTAAAACATGCATGGGAAACCCAGACTATCGTCCACCGTGTGATTGGGAAACGTTTTCAAATGCATCTCAGTTTTCGTCCCCTGGTACTCGGGTTCACCATTCCAGACGCTTTACTAACACTCTCCCCACTTGGAGAGTCAGTGCATTTAACCTCCTGTTTGGCACAGTTTGCAATTTCTGCGCAAGATGAACAGGCATAGGGAGAACCAATGAGAGACTAGCTGTTGGTGTCTGCACCGGCAAATTGAACGATCATTTCCCACCAGGAAGAGGAATTAACCAAAGGCTCAGCGTGCCCGGCCGGAAACATATTAGGGCCTGAAGCAATCCTGCGGTTTTGCGACCAGCTCACAAGAAAAGGAGTTGAAGAAAGGAGCTCAGGGGCACTGTAATTCACAAACCTGCAGAGTTATGAATGACAGCTATCGTCCAAAAATGTACTGAAGTAAGTCTTCAAAGAGGACTTGAAAGCGGGGCAGAATTTCAGGAAAACGATTTCAGGGGGTAGACTGGAATTGCACTTAAAGCGTAGGAAAAGAGGCAGAATGTCAACAATGATGCACTTGGCCAAAAAGGGCGTATGCGTTTTTTCCTGAATATATTCAGGAAAAAACGCATACGCCCTTTTTGGCCAACCAAGCAAGCGTGTAAAGGAAATCTGCACTACAATGAAGTCTCACTGCCCCCCGGTCAAAAGGGCCATCTGAAAAAAGTGTAAAATCCAGAAAGACAGGAGAGGTCATGGAGAACAGGGAGCCTTGTTATGCTGATGGGCGGGATGTAAATTGCCAACAGCCACTCTGGAGAAATGTATGATGTATCCTGAAACACGTAGGAAACAAAGCAACACAGCCTATGTCACTTCCACTTAAGGTCCTGTAGTTTAGGGAAATTAAAATCAAAAACACACAGCCAAACCAAAGTTTGGGATGGCTCTGTTTACAAGAACCTTGTCTACGGTACAAGTTAAATATCCGAGAAAGCAAAAAATGCATAAAGAAGTTCTGGTACGCACGTACAATGGAATATCACTCAGCAATGAAATCTACGTCATCAGGCCCGTAGCGGCATAATGAGTGGATTCATGTACGATGATTCTACGAGAAATAAGTCACACAGAAAAAGAAACATCATAAGATATCAGTAATACACGGAATGTAAACTTGGCTACACATAAACTGAATTACAAAACAGAACAGCGTCTCAAATTTAGAAAACCAACTTATGCTTGCTTATGGGGAAAGGTGAGTTGCGGTGCTGCATAAAACCAGAGATTGAAATTAGCACAGATACCGTTCCATAAGCCAAATATATAATAGACAAGACCTACTCCTTGCTCAACGAAATGGACTCAACACCCCATATTCAACGCCTGGCAAGATACCTGACAAGTAAGAATCTTAAAACCCATGGATTTATATGTCTCCATAAGGAAATCAAGCGTGTGTACAGCGGCCTAAACGCAGCAGTGAAAATCCGATAAATCCCATTATCAAAATAAATTTCAAAAACAAAACAAAATGACAGTGAAATAGAGAGCAATTCTTAAATAATTCATTCAGGGTTTGTGATGCAACCTGGATTTACCACATCTACACCCAGAGCTGGGTGAGACATAAGGCTGGACACTTCGGGCTGATAGCATTGGTGAGGTTCGGTGAGCAAACGCAGACCCTTTGAAGTCATACTGCATGGTACCCATTCCATGGGTCCCAAATTTCCAGGTTTAAGGGATTCTTCCTTCAGCTAAAACATGCATGGGAAACCCATAGTATGGTCCACCATGTGATTGGGAAACGTTTTCAAATGCATCTCAGTTTTCGTCCCCTGGTACTCGGGTTCACCATTCCAGACGCTTTACTAACACTCTCCCCACTTGGAGAGTCAGTGCATTTAACCTCCTGTTTGGCACACTTTGCAATTTCTGCGCAAGATGAACAGGCATAGGGAGAAGCAATGAGAGACTAGCTGTAGGTGTCTGCACGGGCAAATGGAACGCTCATTTCCCACCAGGAAGAGGAATTAACCAAAGGCTCAGCGTGCCCTGCCGGAAAGAGACTAGGGCCTGAAGCAATCCTGCGGTTTTGCGGCCAGCTCACAAGAAAGCGAGTTGAAGAAAGGAGCTCAGGGGCACTGTAATTCACAAACCTGCAGAGTTATGAATGACACCTATCGTCCAAAAATGTATAGAAGTAAGTCTTCGAAGAGGACTTGAAAGCGGGGCAGAATTTCAGGAAAACGATTTCAGGGGGTAGACTGGAATTGCACTTAAAGCATAGGAAAAGAGGCAGAATGTCGACAACGATGCACTTGGCCAAAAAGGGCGTATGCGTTTTTTCCTGAATATATTCAGAAAAAAACGCATACGCCCTTTTTGGCCAACCAATCAAGCGTGTAAAGGAAATCTGCACTACAATGAAGTCTCACTGCCCCCCCGGTCAAAAGGGCCATCTGAAAAAAGTGTAAAATCCAGAAAGACAGGACAGGTCATGGAGAACAGGGAGCCTTGTCATGTTGATGGGCGGGATGTAAATTGCCAACAACCACTCTGGAGAAGTGTATGGTGTTTCCAGAAACACGTAGGAAACAAAGCAACACAGCCTATGGCACTTCCACTTATGGTCCTATAGCTTAGGGAAATTAAAATCAAAAACACACAGCCACCCCAGAGTTTGGGACGGCTCTGTTTACAAGAACCTCGTCTACGGTACAATTAAAATATCCCAGAAAGTAAAAAATGGATAAAGAAGTTGTGGTACGCACGTACAATGGAATATCACTCAGCAATGAAATCTACGTCATCAGGCCCATAGCGGCATAATGAGTGGATTCAGGTACGAAGATTCTACGAGAAATAAGTCACACAGAAAAAGAAACATCATAAGATATGACTAATACACGGAATGTAAACTTGGCTACCCGTGAACTGAATTACAAAACAGAACAGTGTCTCAAATTTAGAAAACCAACTTATGCTTGCTTATGGGGAAAGGTGAGTTGGGGTGCTGCATAAAACCAGAGATTGAAATTAGCACAGATACCGTTCCATAAGCCAAATATATTATAGACAAGACCTACTCCTTGCTCAACGAAATGGACTCAACACCCAATATTCAACGCCTGGCAAGATACCTGACAAGTAAGAATCTTAAAACCCATGGATTTATATGTCTCCATAAGGAAATCAAGCGTGTGTACAGCGGCCTAAACGCAGCAGTGAAAATCCGATAAATCCCAATATCAAAATAAATTTCAAAAACAAAACAAAATGACAGTGAAATAGAGAGCAATTCTTAAATAATTCATTCAGGGCTTGTGATGCAACCTGGATTTACCACATCTACACCCAGAGCTGGGTGAGACATAAGGCTGGACACTTCGGGCTGATAGCATTGGTGAGGTTCGGTGAGCAAACGCAGACCCTTTGAAGTCATACTGCATGGTACCCATTCCATGGGTCCCAAATTTCCAGGTTTAAGGGATTCTTCCTTCAGCTAAAACATGCATGGGAAACCCATAGTATGGTCCACCGTGTGATTGGGAAACGTTTTCAAATGCATCTCAGTTTTCGTCCCCTGGTACTCAGGTTCAACATTTGAACGCTTTACTAACACTCTCCCCACTTGGAGAGTCAGTGCCATTAACCTCCTGTTTGGCACAGTTTGCAATTTCTGCGCAAGATGAACAGGAATAGGGAGAAGCAATGAGAGACTAGCTGTTGGTGTCTGCACGGGCAAATTGAACGATCATTTCCCACCAGGAAGAGGAATTACCCAAAGGCCCAGCGTGCCCGGCCGGAAACATATTAGTGCCTGAAGCAATCCTGCGGTTTTGCGGCCAGCTCACAAGAAAAGGAGTTGAAGAAAGGAGCTCAGGGGCACTGTAATTCACAAACATGCAGAGTTATGAATGACAGCTATCGTCCAAAAATGTACTGAAGTAAGTCTTCAAAGAGGACTTGAAAGCGGGGCAGAATTTCAGGAAAACGATTTCAGGGGGTAGACTGGAATTGCACTTAAAGCATAGGAAAAGAGGCAGAATGTTGACAATGATGCACTTGGCCAAAAAGGGCGTATGCGTTTTTTCCTGAATATATTCAGGAAAAAACGCATACGCCCTTTTTGGCCAACCAAGCAAGCGTGTAAAGGAAATCTGCACTACAATGAAGTCTCACTGCCCCCCGGTCAAAAGGGCCATCTGAAAAAAGTGTAAAATCCAGAAAGGCAGGACAGGTCATGGAGAACAGGGAGCCTTGTTATGCTGATGGGCGGATTTAAATTGCCAACAGCCACTCTGGAAAAGTGTATGGTGTTTCCTGAAACATGTAGGAAACAAAGCAACACAGCCTATGGCACTTCCACTTATGGTCATATAGCTTAGGGAAATTATAATCAAAAACACACAGCCACCCCAAAGTTTGGGATGGCTCTGTTTACAAGAACCTCATCTATGGTAGCAGTTAAATATCCCAGAAAGCATAAAATGGATAAAGAAGTTGTGGTACGCACGTACAATGGAATATCACTCAGCAATGAAATCTACGTCATCAGGACCGTAGCGGCAAAATGAGTGGATTCAGGTACGATGATTCTATGAGAAATAAGTCAGACAGAAAAAGAAACATCATAAGTTATCACTAATACACGGAATGTAAACTTGGCTACCCATGAACTGAATTACAAAACAGAATAGGGTCTCAAATTTAGCAAACCAACTTATGCTTGCTTATGGGGAAAGGTCAGTTGGGGTGCTGCATAAAACCAGAGATTGAAATTAGCACAGATACCCTTCCATAAGCCAAATATATAATAGACAAAACCTACTCCTTTCTCAACGAAATGGACTCAACACCCTATATTCAACGCCTGGGAAGATACCTGACAAGTAAGAATCTTAAAACCCATGGATTTATATGTCTCCATAAGGAAATCAAGCGTGTGTACAGTGGCCTAAAAGCAGCAGTGAAAATCCGATAAATCCCATTATCAAAATGAATTTCAAAAACAAAACACAATGACAGTGAAATAGAGAGCAATTCTTAAATAATTCATTCAGGGCTTGTGATGCAACCTGTATTTACCACATCTACACCCAGAGCTGGATGAGACATAAGGCTGGACACTTCGGGCTGATAGCATTGGTGAGGTTCGGTGAGCAAACGCAGACCCTTTGAAGTCATACTGCATGGTACCCATTCCATGGGTCCCAACTCTCCAGGTTTAAGGGATTCTTCCTTCAGCTAAAACATGCATGGGAAACCCAGAGTATGGTCCACCGTGTGATTGGGAAACGTTTTCAAATGCATCTCAGTTTTCGTCCCCTGGTACTCGGGTTCAACATTTGAACGCTTTACTAACACTCTCCCCACTTGGAGAGTCAGTGCCATTAACCTCCTGTTTGGCACAGTTTGCAATTTCTGCGCAAGATGAACAGGAATAGGGAGAAGCAATGAGAGACTAGCTGTTGGTGTCTGCACGGGCAAATTGAACGATCATTTCCCACCAGGAAGAGGAATTACCCAAAGGCTCAGCGTGCCCGGCCGGAAACATATTAGTGCCTGAAGCAATCCTGCGGTTTTGCGGCCAGCTCACAAGAAAAGGAGTTGAAGAAAATAGCTCAGGGGCACTGTAATTCACAAACATGCAGAGTTATGAATGACAGCTATCGTCCAAAAATGTACTGAAGTAAGTCTTCAAAGAGGACTTGAAAGCGGGGCAGAATTTCAGGAAAACGATTTCAGGGGGTAGACTGGAATTGCACTTAAAGCATAGGAAAAGAGGCAGAATGTCGAAAATGATGCACTTGGCCAAAAAGGGCGTATGTGATTTTTCCTGAATATATTCAGGAAAAAACGCGTACGCCCTTTTTGGCCAACCAAGCAAGCGTGTAAAGGAAATCTGCACTACAATGAAGTCTCACTGCCCCCCGGTCAAAAGGGCCATCTGAAAAAAGTGTAAAATCCAGAAAGGCAGAACAGGTCTTGGAGAACAGGGAGCCTTGTTATGCTGATGGGCGGGATGTAAATTGCCAACAGCCACTCTGGAGAAATGTATGGTGTATCCTGAAACACGTAGGAAACAAAGCAACACAGCCTATGTCACTTCCACTATGGTCCTATAGCTTAGGGTACTTAAAATCACAAACACACAGCCACCCCAAAGTTTGGGATGGCTCTGTTTACAAGAACCTTTTCTACAGTACAAGTTAAATATCCGAGAATGGAAAAAATGGATAAAGAATATCTGGTACGCACGTACAATGGAATATCACTCAGCAATGAAATCTACGTCTTCAGGCCCGTAGCGGCATAATGAGTGGATTCAGGTATGATGATTCTACGAGAAATAAGTCACACAGAAAAAGAAACATCATAAGATATCACTAATACACGGAATGTAAACTTGGCTACCCATGAACTGAATTACAAAACAGAACAGGGTCTCAAATTTAGAAAACCAACTTATGCTTGCTTATGGGGAAAGGTGAGTTGGGGTGCTGCATAAAACCAGAGATTGAAATTAGCACAGATACCGTTCCATAAGCCAAATATATAATAGACAAGACCTACACCTTGCTCAACGAAATGGACTCAACACCCCATATTCAACGCCTGGCAAGATACCTGACAAGTAAGAATCTTAAAACCCATGGATTTATATGTCTCCATAAGGAAATCAAGCGTGTGTACAGCGGCCTAAACGCAGCAGTGAAAATCCGATAAATCCCATTATCAAAATAAATTTCGAAAACAAAACACAATGACAGTTAAATAGAGAGCAATTCTTAAATAATTCATTCAGGGCTTGTGATGCAACCTGGATTTCCCACATCTACACCCAGAGCTGGGTGAGACATAAGGCTGGACACTTCGGGCTGATAGCACTGGTGAGGTTCGGTGAGCAAACGCAGACCTTTTGAAGACATACTGCATGGTACCCATTCCATGGGTTCCAAATTTCCAGGTTTAAGGGATTCTTCCTTCAGCTAAAACATGCATGGGAAACCCACAGTATGGTCCACCGTGTGATTGGGAAACGTTTTCAAATGCATCTCAGTTTTCATCCCCTGGTACTCGGGTTCACCATTCCACACGCTTTACTAACACTCTCCCCACTTGGAGAGTCAGTGCATTTAACCTCCTGTTTGGCACACTTTGCAATTTCTGCGCAAGATGAACAGGAATAGGGAGAAGCAATGAGAGACTAGCTGTAGGTGTCTGCACGGGCAAATGGAACACTCATTTCCGACAAGGAAGAGGAATTAAACAAAGGCTCAGCGTGCCCGGCCGGAAAGAGATTAGGGCCTGAAGCAATCCTGCGGTTTTGCGGCCAGCTCACAAGAAAGCGAGTTGAAGAAAGGAGCTCAGGGGCACTGTAATTCACAAACCTGCAGAGTTATGAATGACAGCTATCGTCCAAAAATGTATTGAATTAAGTCTTCCAAGAGGACTTGAAAGCGGGGCAGAATTTCAGGAAAACGATTTCAGGGGGTAGACTGGAATTGTACTAAAAGCATAGGAAAAGAGGCAGAATGTCGACAACGATGCACTTGGCCAAAAAGGGCGTATGCGTTTTTTCCTGAATATATTCAGGAAAAAACGCATACGCTGTTTTTGGCGAACCAAGCAAGCATGTAAAGGAAATCTGCACTACAATGAAGTCTCACTGCCCCCCCGGTCAAAAGAGCCATCTGAAAAAAGTGTAAAATCCAGAAATGCAGGACAGGTCATGGAGAACAGGGAGCCTTGTCATGCTGATGGGCGGGAGGTAAATTGCCAACAACCACTCTGGAGAAGTGTATGGTGTTTCCAGAAACACGTAGGAAACAAAGCAACACAGCTTATGGCACTTCCACTTATGGTCCTATAGCTTAGGGAAATTAAAATCAAAAACACACAGCCACCCCAGAGTTTGGGATGGCTCTGTTTACAAGAACCTCATCTACGGTAGAAGTTAAATATCCGAGAAAGCATAAAATGGATAAAGAAGTTGTGGTACGCACGTACAATGGAATATCTCTCAGCAATGAAATCTACGTCATCAGGACCGTAGCGGCATAATGAGTGGATTCAGGTACGATGATTCTATGAGAAATAAGTCAGACAGAAAAAGAAACATCATAAGTTATCACTAATACACGGAATGTAAACTTGGCTACCCATGAACTGAATTACAAAACAGAACAGGGTCTCAAATTTAGCAAACCAACTTATGCTTGCTTATGGGGAAAGGTCAGTTGGGATGCTGCATAAAACCAGAGATTGAAATTAGCACAGATACCGTTCCATAAGCCAAATATATAATAGACAAAACCTACTCCTTGCTCAACGAAATGGACTCAACACCCAATATTCAACGCCTGGGAAGATACCTGACAAGTAAGACTCTTAAAACCCATGGATTTATATGTCTCCATAAGGAAATCAAGCGTGTGTACAGTGGCCTAAAAGCAGCAGTGAAAATCCGATAAATCCCATTATCAAAATGAATTTCAAAAACAAAACACAATGACAGTGAAATAGAGAGCAATTCTTAAATAATTCATTCAGGGCTTGTGATGCAACCTGTATTTACCACATCTACACCCAGAGCTGGATGAGACATAAGGCTGGACACTTCAGGCTGATAGCATTGGTGAGGTTCGGTGAGCAAACGCAGACCCTTTGAAGTCATACTGCATGGTACCCATTCCATAGGTCCCAACTCTCCAGGTTTAAGGGATTCTTCCTTCAGCTAAAACATGCATGGGAAACCCAGAGTATGGTCCACCATGTGATTGGGAAACGTTTTCAAATGCATCTCAGTTTTCGTCCCCTGGTACTCGGGTTCAACATTTGAACGCTTTACTAACACTCTCCCCACTTGGAGAGTCAGTGCCATTAACCTTCTGTTTGGCACAGTTTGCAATTTCTGTGCAAGATGAACAGGAATAGGGAGAAGCAATGAGAGACTAGCTGTAGGTGTCTGCACGGGCAAATGGAACGCTCATTGCCCACCAGGAAGAGGAACTATCCAAAGGCTCAGCGTGCCCTGCCGGAAAGAGATTAGGGCCTGAAGCAATCCGGCGGTTTTGCGGCCAGCTCACAAGAAAGCGAGTTGAAGAAATGAGCTCAGGGGCACTGTAATTCACAAACCTGCAGAGTTATGAATGACAGCTATCATCCAAAAATGTATTGAAGTAAGTCTTCGAAGAGGACTTGAAAGCGGGGCAGAATTTCAGGAATACGATTTTAGGCGGTAGACTGGAATTGTACTAAAAGCATAGGAAAAGAGGGAGAATGTAGACAATGATGCACTTGGCCAAAAAGGGCGTATGCGTTTTTTCCTGAATATATTCAGGAAAAAACGCATACGCACTTTTTGGCCAACCAAGCAAGCGTGTAAAGGAAATCTGCACTACAATGAAGTCTCACTGCCCCCTGGTCAAAAGGGCCATCTGAAAAAAATGTAAAATCCAGAAAGCCAGGACAGGTCATGGAGAACAGGGAGCCTTGTCATGCTGATGGGCGGGAGGTAAATTGCCAACAACCACTCTGGAGAAGTGTATGGTGTTTCCAGAAACACGTAGGAAACAAAGCAACACAGCCTATGGCACTTCCACTTATGGTCCTATAGCTTAGGGAAATTAAAATCAAAAACACACAGCCACCCCAGAGTTTGGGACGGCTCTGTTTACAAGAACCTCGTCTACGGTACAAGTAAAATATCCCAGAAAGCAAAAAATGGATAAAGAAGTTGTGGTACGCACGTACAATGGAATATCACTCAGCAATGAAATCTACGTCATCAGGCCCGTAGCGGCATAATGAGTGGATTCAGGTACGATGATTCTACGAGAAATAAGTCACACAGAAAAAGAAACATCATAAGATATCACTAATACACGGAATGTAAAGTTGGCTACACATGAACTGAATTACAAAACAGAACAGGGTCTCAAATTTAGAAAACCAACTTATGCTTGCTTATGGGGAAAGGTGAGATGGGGTGCTGCATAAAACCAGAGATTGAAATTAGCACAGATACCGTTCCATAAGCCAAATATATAATAGACAAGCCCTACTCCTTGCTCAACGAAATGGACTAAACACCCCATATTCAACGCCTGGCAAGATACCTGACAAGTAAGAATCTTAAAACCCATGGATTTATATGTCTCCATAAGGAAATCAAGCGTGTGTACAGCGGCCTAAACGCAGCAGTGAAAATCCGATAAATCCCATTATCAAAATAAATTTCAAAAACAAAACAAAATGACAGTGAAATAGAGAGCAATTCTTAAATAATTCATTCAGGGCTTGTGATGCAACCTGGATTTACCACATCTACAACCAGAGCTGGGTGAGACATAAGGCTGGACACTTCGGGCTGATAGCATTGGTGAGGTTCGGTGAGCAAACGCAGACCCTTTGAAGTCATACTGCATGGTACCCATTCCAGGGGTCCCAACTCTCCAGGTTTAAGGGATTCTTCCTTCAGCTAAAACATGCATGGGAAACCCAGACTATCGTCCACCGTGTGATTGGGAAACGTTTTCAAATGCATCTCAGTTTTCGTCCCCTGGTACTCGGGTTCACCATTCCAGACGCTTTACTAACACTCTCCCCACTTGGAGAGTCAGTGCATTTAACCTCCTGTTTGGCACAGTTTGCAATTTCTGCGCAAGATGAACAGGCATAGGGAGAACCAATGAGAGACTAGCTGTTGGTGTCTGCACCGGCAAATTGAACGATCATTTCCCACCAGGAAGAGGAATTAACCAAAGGCTCAGCGTGCCCGGCCGGAAACATATTAGGGCCTGAAGCAATCCTGCGGTTTTGCGACCAGCTCACAAGAAAAGGAGTTGAAGAAAGGAGCTCAGGGGCACTGTAATTCACAAACCTGCAGAGTTATGAATGACAGCTATCGTCCAAAAATGTACTGAAGTAAGTCTTCAAAGAGGACTTGAAAGCGGGGCAGAATTTCAGGAAAACGATTTCAGGGGGTAGACTGGAATTGCACTTAAAGCGTAGGAAAAGAGGCAGAATGTCAACAATGATGCACTTGGCCAAAAAGGGCGTATGCGTTTTTTCCTGAATATATTCAGGAAAAAACGCATACGCCCTTTTTGGCCAACCAAGCAAGCGTGTAAAGGAAATCTGCACTACAATGAAGTCTCACTGCCCCCCGGTCAAAAGGGCCATCTGAAAAAAGTGTAAAATCCAGAAAGACAAGACAGGTCATGGAGAACAGGGAGCCTTGTTATGCTGATGGGCGGGATGTAAATTGCCAACAGCCACTCTGGAGAAATGTATGATGTATCCTGAAACACGTAGGAAACAAAGCAACACAGCCTATGTCACTTCCACTTAAGGTCCTGTAGTTTAGGGAAATTAAAATCAAAAACACACAGCCAAACCAAAGTTTGGGATGGCTCTGTTTACAAGAACCTTGTCTACGGTACAAGTTAAATATCCGAGAAAGCAAAAAATGCATAAAGAAGTTCTGGTACGCACGTACAATGGAATATCACTCAGCAATGAAATCTACGTCATCAGGCCCGTAGCGGCAAAATGAGTGGATTCATGTACGATGATTCTACGAGAAATAAGTCACACAGAAAAAGAAACATCATAAGATATCAGTAATACACGGAATGTAAACTTGGCTACACATAAACTGAATTACAAAACAGAACAGGGTCTCAAATTTAGAAAACCAACTTATGCTTGCTTATGGGGAAAGGTGAGTTGCGGTGCTGCATAAAACCAGAGATTGAAATTAGCACAGATACCGTTCCATAAGCCAAATATATAATAGACAAGACCTACTCCTTGCTCAACGAAATGGACTCAACACCCCATATTCAACGCCTGGCAAGATACCTGACAAGTAAGAATCTTAAAACCCATGGATTTATATGTCTCCATAAGGAAATCAAGCGTGTGTACAGCGGCCTAAACGCAGCAGTGAAAATCCGATAAATCCCATTATCAAAATAAATTTCAAAAACAAAACAAAATGACAGTGAAATAGAGAGCAATTCTTAAATAATTCATTCAGGGTTTGTGATGCAACCTGGATTTACCACATCTACACCCAGAGCTGGGTGAGACATAAGGCTGGACACTTCGGGCTGATAGCATTGGTGAGGTTCGGTGAGCAAACGCAGACCCTTTGAAGTCATACTGCATGGTAACCATTCCATGGGTCCCAACTCTCCAGGTTTAAGGAATTCTTCCTTCAGCTAAAACATGCATGGGAAACCCACAGTACAGTGCACTGTGTGACCGGGAAACGTTTTCAAATGCATCTCAGTTATCGTCCCCTGGTACTCGGGTTCACCATTCCAGACGCTTTACTAACACTCTCCCCACTTGGAGAGTCAGTGCCATTAACCTCCTGTTTGGCACAGTTTGCAATTTCTGCGCAAGATGTACAGGAATAGGGAGAACCAATGAGAGACTAGCTGTAGGTGCCTGCACGGGCAAAAGGAACACTCATTTCCGACCAGGAAGAGGAATTAAACAAAGGCTCAGCATGCCCTGCCGGAAAGAGATTATGGCCTGAAGCAATCCTGCGGTTTTGCGGCCAGCTCACAAGAAAGCGAGTTGAAGAAATGAGCTCAGGGGCACTGTAATTCACAAACCTGCAGAGTTATGAATGACACCTATCGTCCAAAAATGTATTGAAGTAAGTCTTCGAAGAGGACTTGTAAGCGGGGCAGAATTTCAGGAAAACGATTTCAGGGGGTAGACTGGAATTGTACTAAAAGCATAGGAAAAGAGGCAGAATGTCGACAACGATGCACTTGGCCAAAAAGGGAGTATGCGTTTTTTCCTGAATATATTCAGGAAAAAACGCATACGCCCTTTTTGGCCAACCAAGCAAGCGTGTAAAGGAAATCTGCACTACAATGAAGTCTCACTGCCCCCCCGGTCAAAAGGGCCATCTGAAAAAAGTGTAAAATCCAGAAAGGAAGGACAGGTCATGGAGAACAGGGAGCCTTGTCATGTTGATGGGAGGGATGTAAATTGCCAACAACCACTCTGGAGAAGTGTATGGTGTTTCCAGAAACACGTAGGAAACAAAGCAACACAGCCTATGGCACTTCCACTTATGGTCCTATAGCTTAGGGAAATTAAAATCAAAAACACAAAGCCACCCCAGAGTTTGGGACGGCTCTGTTTACAAGAACCTCGTCTACGGTACAAGTAAAATATCCCAGAACGTAAAAAATGGATAAAGAAGTTGTGGTACGCACGTACAATGGAATATCACTCAGCAATGAAATCTACGTCATCAGGCCCATAGCGGCATAATGAGTGGATTCAAGTACGATGATTCTACGAGAAATAAGTCACACAGAAAAAGAAACATCATAAGATATGACTAATACACGGAATGTAAACTTGGCTACCCATGAACTGAATTACAAAACAGAACAGGGTCTCAAATTTAGAAAACCAACTTATGCTTGCTTATGGGGAAAGGTGAGTTGGGGTGCTGCATAAAACCAGAGATTGAAATTAGCACAGATACCGTTCCATAAGCCAAATATATAATAGACAAGACCTACTCCTTGCTCAACGAAATGGACTCAACACCCCATATTCAACGCCTGGCAAGATACCTGACAAGTAAGAATCTTAAAACCCATGGATTTATATGTCTCCATAAGGAAATCAAGCGTGTGTACAGTGGCCTAAAAGCAGCAGTGAAAATCCGATAAATCCCATTATCAAAATAAATTTCAAAAACAAAACACAATGACAGTGAAATAGAGAGCAATTCTTAAATAATTCATTCAGGGCTTGTGATGCAACCTGTATTTACCACATCTACACCCAGAGCTGGATGAGACATAAGGCTGGACACTTCGGGCTGATAGCATTGGTGAGGTTCGGTGAGCAAACGCAGACCCTTTGAAGTCATACTGCATGGTACCCATTCCATGGGTCCCAACTCTCCAGGTTTAAGGGATTCTTCCTTCAGCTAAAACATGCATGGGAAACCCACAGTACAGTGCACTGTGTGACCGGGAAACGTTTTCAAATGCATCTCAGTTTTCGTCCCCTGGTACTCGGGTTCAACATTTGAACGCTTTACTAACACTCTCCCCACTTGGAGAGTCAGTGCCATTAACTTCCTGTTTGGCACAGTTTGCAATTTCTGCGCAAGATGAACAGGAATATGGAGAAGCAATGAGAGACTAGCTGTAGGTGTCTGCACGGGCAAATGGAACGCTCTTTTCCCACGAGGAAGAGGAATTAACCAAAGGCTCAGCATGCCCTGCCGGAAAAGGATTAGGGCCTGAAGCAATCCTGCGGTTTTGCGGCCAGCTCACAAGAAAGCGAGTTGAAGAAATGAGCTCAGGGGCACTGTAATTCACAAACCTGCAGAGTTATGAATGACAGCTATCGTCCAAAAATGTATTGAAGTAAGTCTTCGAAGAGGACTTGAATGCGGGGCAGAATTTCAGAAAAACGATTTCAGGGGGTAGACTGGAATTGTACTAAAAGCATAGGAAAAGAGGCAGAATGTCGACAATGATGCACTTGGCCAAAAAGGGCGTATGCGTTTTTTCCTGAATATATTCAGGAAAAAACGCATACGCCCTTTTTGGCCAACCAAGCAAGCGTGTAATGGAAATCTGTACTACAATGAAGTCTCACTGCCCCCCGGTCAAAAGGGCCATCTGAAAAAAATGTAAAATCCAGAAAGTCAGGACAGGTCATGGAGAACAGGGAGCCTTGTCATGCTGATGGGCGGGATGTAAATTGCCAACAACCACTCTGGAGAAGTGTATGGTGTTTCCAGAAACACGTAGGAAACAAAGCAACACAGCCTATGGCACTTCCACTTATGGTCCTATAGCTTAGGGAAATTAAAATCAAAAACACACAGCCACCCCAGAGTTTGGGACGGCTCTGTTTACAAGAACCTCGTCTACGGTACAAGTAAAATATCCCAGAAAGCAAAAAATGGATAAAGAAGTTGTGGTACGCACGTACAATGGAATATCACTCAGCAATGAAATCTACGTCATCAGGCCCGTAGCGGCATAATGAGTGGATTCATGTACGATGATTCTACGAGAAATAAGTCACACAGAAAAAGAAACATCATAAGATATGACTAATACATGTAATGTAAACTTGGCTACCCATGAACTGAATTACAAAACAGAACAGGGTCTCAAATTGAGAAAACCAACTTATGCTTGCTTATGGGGAAAGGTGAGTTGGGGTGCTGCATAAAACCAGAGATTGAAATTAGCACAGATACCGTTCCATAAGCCAAATATATAATAGACAAAACCTACTCCTTGCTCAACGAAATGGACTCAACACCCAATATTCAACGCCTGGGAAGATACCTGACAAGTAAGACTCTTAAAACCCATGGATTTATATGTCTCCATAAGGAAATCAAGCGTGTGTACAGTGGCCTAAAAGCAGCAGTGAAAATCCGATAAATCCCATTATCAAAATGAATTTCAAAAACAAAACACAATGACAGTGAAATAGAGAGCAATTCTTAAATAATTCATTCAGGGCTTGTGATGCAACCTGTATTTACCACATCTACACCCAGAGCTGGATGAGACATAAGGCTGGACACTTCAGGCTGATAGCATTGGTGAGGTTCGGTGAGCAAACGCAGACCCTTTGAAGTCATACTGCATGGTACCCATTCCATAGGTCCCAACTCTCCAGGTTTAAGGGATTCTTCCTTCAGCTAAAACATGCATGGGAAACCCAGAGTATGGTCCACCATGTGATTGGGAAACGTTTTCAAATGCATCTCAGTTTTCGTCCCCTGGTACTCGGGTTCAACATTTGAACGCTTTACTAACACTCTCCCCACTTGGAGAGTCAGTGCCATTAACCTTCTGTTTGGCACAGTTTGCAATTTCTGTGCAAGATGAACAGGAATAGGGAGAAGCAATGAGAGACTAGCTGTAGGTGTCTGCACGGGCAAATGGAACGCTCATTGCCCACCAGGAAGAGGAACTATCCAAAGGCTCAGCGTGCCCTGCCGGAAAGAGATTAGGGCCTGAAGCAATCCGGCGGTTTTGCGGCCAGCTCACAAGAAAGCGAGTTGAAGAAATGAGCTCAGGGGCACTGTAATTCACAAACCTGCAGAGTTATGAATGACAGCTATCATCCAAAAATGTATTGAAGTAAGTCTTCGAAGAGGACTTGAAAGCGGGGCAGAATTTCAGGAATACGATTTTAGGCGGTAGACTGGAATTGTACTAAAAGCATAGGAAAAGAGGGAGAATGTAGACAATGATGCACTTGGCCAAAAAGGGCGTATGCGTTTTTTCCTGAATATATTCAGGAAAAAACGCATACGCACTTTTTGGCCAACCAAGCAAGCGTGTAAAGGAAATCTGCACTACAATGAAGTCTCACTGCCCCCTGGTCAAAAGGGCCATCTGAAAAAAATGTAAAATCCAGAAAGCCAGGACAGGTCATGGAGAACAGGGAGCCTTGTCATGCTGATGGGCGGGAGGTAAATTGCCAACAACCACTCTGGAGAAGTGTATGGTGTTTCCAGAAACACGTAGGAAACAAAGCAACACAGCCTATGGCACTTCCACTTATGGTCCTATAGCTTAGGGAAATTAAAATCAAAAACACACAGCCACCCCAGAGTTTGGGACGGCTCTGTTTACAAGAACCTCGTCTACGGTACAAGTAAAATATCCCAGAAAGCAAAAAATGGATAAAGAAGTTGTGGTACGCACGTACAATGGAATATCACTCAGCAATGAAATCTACGTCATCAGGCCCGTAGCGGCATAATGAGTGGATTCAGGTACGATGATTCTACGAGAAATAAGTCACACAGAAAAAGAAACATCATAAGATATCACTAATACACGGAATGTAAAGTTGGCTACACATGAACTGAATTACAAAACAGAACAGGGTCTCAAATTTAGAAAACCAACTTATGCTTGCTTATGGGGAAAGGTGAGATGGGGTGCTGCATAAAACCAGAGATTGAAATTAGCACAGATACCGTTCCATAAGCCAAATATATAATAGACAAGCCCTACTCCTTGCTCAACGAAATGGACTCAACACCCCATATTCAACGCCTGGCAAGATACCTGACAAGTAAGAATCTTAAAACCCATGGATTTATATGTCTCCATAAGGAAATCAAGCGTGTGTACAGCGGCCTAAACGCAGCAGTGAAAATCCGATAAATCCCATTATCAAAATAAATTTCAAAAACAAAACAAAATGACAGTGAAATAGAGAGCAATTCTTAAATAATTCATTCAGGGCTTGTGATGCAACCTGGATTTACCACATCTACAACCAGAGCTGGGTGAGACATAAGGCTGGACACTTCGGGCTGATAGCATTGGTGAGGTTCGGTGAGCAAACGCAGACCCTTTGAAGTCATACTGCATGGTACCCATTCCAGGGGTCCCAACTCTCCAGGTTTAAGGGATTCTTCCTTCAGCTAAAACATGCATGGGAAACCCATAGTATGGTCCACCGTGTGATTGGGAAACGTTTTCAAATGCATCTCAGTTTTCGTCCCCTGGTACTCGGGTTCACCATTCCAGACGCTTTACTAACACTCTCCCCACTTGGAGAGTCAGTGCATTTAACCTCCTGTTTGGCACAGTTTGCAATTTCTGCGCAAGATGAACAGGCATAGGGAGAACCAATGAGAGACTAGCTGTTGGTGTCTGCACCGGCAAATTGAACGATCATTTCCCACCAGGAAGAGGAATTAACCAAAGGCTCAGCGTGCCCGGCCGGAAACATATTAGGGCCTGAAGCAATCCTGCGGTTTTGCGACCAGCTCACAAGAAAAGGAGTTGAAGAAAGGAGCTCAGGGGCACTGTAATTCACAAACCTGCAGAGTTATGAATGACAGCTATCGTCCAAAAATGTACTGAAGTAAGTCTTCAAAGAGGACTTGAAAGCGGGGCAGAATTTCAGGAAAACGATTTCAGGGGGTAGACTGGAATTGCACTTAAAGCGTAGGAAAAGAGGCAGAATGTCAACAATGATGCACTTGGCCAAAAAGGGCGTATGCGTTTTTTCCTGAATATATTCAGGAAAAAACGCATACGCCCTTTTTGGCCAACCAAGCAAGCGTGTAAAGGAAATCTGCACTACAATGAAGTCTCACTGCCCCCCGGTCAAAAGGGCCATCTGAAAAAAGTGTAAAATCCAGAAAGACAGGAGAGGTCATGGAGAACAGGGAGCCTTGTTATGCTGATGGGCGGGATGTAAATTGCCAACAGCCACTCTGGAGAAATGTATGATGTATCCTGAAACACGTAGGAAACAAAGCAACACAGCCTATGTCACTTCCACTTAAGGTCCTGTAGTTTAGGGAAATTAAAATCAAAAACACACAGCCAAACCAAAGTTTGGGATGGCTCTGTTTACAAGAACCTTGTCTACGGTACAAGTTAAATATCCGAGAAAGCAAAAAATGCATAAAGAAGTTCTGGTACGCACGTACAATGGAATATCACTCAGCAATGAAATCTACGTCATCAGGCCCGTAGCGGCATAATGAGTGGATTCATGTACGATGATTCTACGAGAAATAAGTCACACAGAAAAAGAAACATCATAAGATATCAGTAATACACGGAATGTAAACTTGGCTACACATAAACTGAATTACAAAACAGAACAGGGTCTCAAATTTAGAAAACCAACTTATGCTTGCTTATGGGGAAAGGTGAGTTGCGGTGCTGCATAAAACCAGAGATTGAAATTAGCACAGATACCGTTCCATAAGCCAAATATATAATAGACAAGACCTACTCCTTGCTCAACGAAATGGACTCAACACCCCATATTCAACGCCTGGCAAGATACCTGACAAGTAAGAATCTTAAAACCCATGGATTTATATGTCTCCATAAGGAAATCAAGCGTGTGTACAGCGGCCTAAACGCAGCAGTGAAAATCCGATAAATCCCATTATCAAAATAAATTTCAAAAACAAAACAAAATGACAGTGAAATAGAGAGCAATTCTTAAATAATTCATTCAGGGTTTGTGATGCAACCTGGATTTACCACATCTACACCCAGAGCTGGGTGAGACATAAGGCTGGACACTTCGGGCTGATAGCATTGGTGAGGTTCGGTGAGCAAACGCAGACCTTTTGAAGTCATACTGCATGGTAACCATTCCAGGGGTCCCAACTCTCCAGGTTTAAGGAAATCTTCCTTCAGCTAAAACATGCATGGGAAACCCACAGTACAGTGCACTGTGTGACCGGGAAACGTTTTCAAATGCATCTCAGTTATCGTCCCCTGGTACTCGGGTTCACCATTCCAGACGCTTTACTAACACTCTCCCCACTTGGAGAGTCAGTGCCATTAACCTCCTGTTTGGCACAGTTTGCAATTTCTGCGCAAGATGTACAGGAATAGGGAGAACCAATGAGAGACTAGCTGTAGGTGCCTGCACGGGCAAAAGGAACACTCATTTCCGACCAGGAAGAGGAATTAAACAAAGGCTCAGCATGCCCTGCCGGAAAGAGATTATGGCCTGAAGCAATCCTGCGGTTTTGCGGCCAGCTCACAAGAAAGCGAGTTGAAGAAATGAGCTCAGGGGCACTGTAATTCACAAACCTGCAGAGTTATGAATGACACCTATCGTCCAAAAATGTATTGAAGTAAGTCTTCGAAGAGGACTTGTAAGCGGGGCAGAATTTCAGGAAAACGATTTCAGGGGGTAGACTGGAATTGTACTAAAAGCATAGGAAAAGAGGCAGAATGTCGACAACGATGCACTTGGCCAAAAAGGGCGTATGCGTTTTTTCCTGAATATATTCAGGAAAAAACGCATACGCCCTTTTTGGCCAACCAAGCAAGCGTGTAAAGGAAATCTGCACTACAATGAAGTCTCACTGCCCCCCCGGTCAAAAGGGCCATCTGAAAAAAGTGTAAAATCCAGAAAGGCAGGACAGGTCATGGAGAACAGGGAGCCTTGACATGTTGATGGGAGGGATGTAAATTGCCAACAACCACTCTGGAGAAGTGTATGGTGTTTCCAGAAACACGTAGGAAACAAAGCAACACAGCCTATGGCACTTCCACTTATGGTCCTATAGCTTAGGGTAATTAAAATCAAAAACACAAAGCCACCCCAGAGTTTGGGACGGCTCTGTTTACAAGAACCTCGTCTACGGTACAAGTAAAATATCCCAGAACGTAAAAAATGGATAAAGAAGTTGTGGTACGCACGTACAATGGAATATCACTCAGCAATGAAATCTACGTCATCAGGCCCATAGCGGCATAATGAGTGGATTCAAGTACGATGATTCTACGAGAAATAAGTCACACAGAGAAAGAAACATCATAAGATATGACTAATACACGGAATGTAAACTTGGCTACCCATGAACTGAATTACAAAACAGAACAGGGTCTCAAATTTAGAAAACCAACTTATGCTTGCTTATGGGGAAAGGTGAGTTGGGGTGCTGCATAAAACCAGAGATTGAAATTAGCACAGATACCGTTCCATAAGCCAAATATATAATAGACAAGACCTACTCCTTGCTCAACGAAATGGACTCAACACCCCATATTCAACGCCTGGCAAGATACCTGACAAGTAAGAATCTTAAAACCCATGGATTTATATGTCTCCATAAGGAAATCAAGCGTGTGTACAGCGGCCTAAACGCAGCAGTGAAAATCCGATAAATCCCATTATCAAAATAAATTTCAAAAACAAAACAAAATGACAGTGAAATAGAGAGCAATTCTTAAATAATTCATTCAGGGCTTGTGATGCAACCTGGATTTACCACATCTACACCCAGAGCTGGGTGAGACATAAGGCTGGACACTTCGGGCTGATAGCATTGGTGAGGTTCGGTGAGCAAACGCAGACCCTTTGAAGTCATACTGCATGGTACCCATTCCATGGGTCCCAAATTTCCAGGTTTAAGGGATTTTTCCTTCAGCTAAAACATGCATGGGAAACCCATAGTATGGTCCACCGTGTGATTGGGAAACGTTTTCAAATGCATCTCAGTTTTCGTCCCCTGGTACTCGGGTTCACCATTCCAGACGCTTTACTAACACTCTCCCCACTTGGAGAGTCAGTGCCATTAACTTCCTGTTTGGCACAGTTTGCAATTTCTGCGCAAGATGAACAGGAATAGGGAGAAGCAATGAGAGACTAGCTGTAGGTGTCTGCACGGGCAAATGGAACGCTCATTTCCCACGAGGAAGAGAAATTAACCAAAGGCTCAGCGTGCCCTGCCGGAAAAGGATTAGGGCCTGAAGCAATCCTGCGGTTTTGCGGCCAGCTCACAAGAAAGCGAGTTGAAGAAATGAGCTCAGGGGCACTGTAATTCACAAACCTGCAGAGTTATGAATGACAGCTATCGTCCAAAAATGTATTGAAGTAAGTCTTCGAAGAGGACTTGAAAGCGGGGCAGAATTTCAGAAAAACGATTTCAGGGGGTAGACTGGAATTGTACTAAAAGCATAGGAAAAGAGGCAGAATGTCGACAATGATGCACTTTGCCAAAAAGGGCGTATGCGTTTTTTCCTGAATATATTCAGGAAAAGACGCATACGCCCTTTTTGGCCAACCAAGCAAGCGTGTAATGGAAATCTGTACTACAATGAAGTCTCACTGCCCCCCGGTCAAAAGGGCCATCTGAAAAAAATGTAAAATCCAGAAAGTCAGGACAGGTCATGGAGAACAGGGAGCCTTGTCATGCTGATGGGCGGGATGTAAATTGCCAACAACCACTCTGGAGAAGTGTATGGTGTTTCCAGAAACACGTAGGAAACAAAGCAACACAGCCTATGGCACTTCCACTTATGGTCCTATAGCTTAGGGAAATTAAAATCAAAAACACACAGCCACCCCAGAGTTTGGGACGGCTGTGTTTACAAGAACCTCGTCTACGGTACAAGTAAAATATCCCAGAAAGCAAAAAATGGATAAAGAAGTTGTGGTACGCACGTACAATGGAATATCACTCAGCAATGAAATCTACGTCATCAGTCCCGTAGCGGCATAATGAGTGGATTCATGTACGATGATTCTACGAGAAATAAGTCACACAGAAAAAGAAACATCATAAGATATGACTAATACATGGAATGTAAACTTGGCTACCCATGAACTGAATTACAAAACAGAACAGGGTCTCAAATTTAGAAAACCAACTTATGCTTGCTTATGGGGAAAGGTGAGTTGGGGTGCTGCATAAAACCAGAGATTGAAATTAGCACAGATACCGTTCCATAAGCCAAATATATAATAGACAAGACCTACTCCTTGCTCAACGAAACGGACTCAAAGCCTGGGAATATACCTGACAAGTAAGAATCTTAAAACCCATGGATTTATATGTCTCCATAAGGAAATCAAGCGTGTGTACAGCAGCCTAAACGCAGCAGTGAAAATCCGATAAATCCCATTATCAAAATAAATTTCAAAACCAAAACACATTGACAGTGAAATAGAGAACAATTCTTAAATAATTCATTCAGGGCTTGTGATGCAACCTGGATTTACCACATCTACACCCAGAGCTGGGTGAGATATACGGCTGGACACTTCGGGCTGATAGCATTTGTGAGGTTCGATGAGCAAACGCAGACCCTTTGTAGTCATACTGCATGGTACCCATTCCATGGTTCCCAGCTCTCCAGGTTTAAGGGATTCTTCCTTCAGCTAAGACATGCATGGGAAACCCAGAGTATTGTCCACCGTGTGATTGGGAAACGTTTTCAAATATATCTCAGTTTTCGAACCCTGGTACTCGGGTTCACCATTCCAGACACTTTACTAACATTCTCCCCACTTGGAGAGTCAGTGCCTTTAACCTCCTGTTTGGCACAGTTTGCAATTTCTACGCAAGATTAACAGGAATAGGGAGAAACAATGAGAGACTAGCTGTAGGTGTCTGCACGGGCAAATGGAACGCTCATTTCCCACCAGGAAGAGGAATTCACCAAAGGCTCAGTGTGCCCTGACGGAAACATATTAGGGCCTGCAGCAATCCTGCGGTTTTGCGGCCAGCTCACAAGAAAGCGAGTTGAGGAAACGAGCTCAGGGGCACTGTAATTCACAAACCTGCAGAGTTATGAATGACAGCTATCGTCCAAAAATGTATTGAAGTAAGTCTTCGAAGAGGACTTGAAAGCGGGGCAGAATTTCAGGAAAACGATTTCAGGGGGTAGACTGGAATTGCACTTAAAGCATAGGAATAGAGGCAGAATGTCGACAATGATGCACTGGCCAAAAAGTGCGTATGCGTTTTTTCCTGAATATATTCAGGAAAAAACGCATACGCCAATTTTGGCCAAGCAAGCAAGCAGGTAAATGAAATCTGCACTACAATGAAGTCTCACTGCCCCCCGGTCAAAAGGGGCATCTGAAAAAGTGTAAAATCCAGAAAGGCAGGACAGGTCATGGAGAACAGGGAGACTTGTTATGCTGATGGGGGGGATGTAAATTGCAAACAGCCACTCTGGAGAAGTGTATGGGGTTTCCTGAAACACGTAGGAAACAAAGCAACAGAGCCTATGTCACTTCCACTTATGGTCCTATAGCTTAGGGAAATTAAAATCAAAAACACACAGCCACCCCAAAGTTTGGGACAGCTCTGTTGACAAGAACGTCGTCTACGGTACAAGTTAAATATCCCAGAATGTGAAAAATGGTTAAAGAAGTTGTGGTACGCACGTACAATGGAATATCACTCACCAATGAAATCTATGTCATCAGGCCCGTCGCGGCATATTGAGTGGATCCAGGTACGATGATTCTAAGTGAAATAAGTCACACAGAAAATGAAACATCATAAGATATCACTAATATACGGAATGTAAACTTGGCTACACATGAACTGAATTACAAAACAGAACAGGGTCTCAAATTTAGAACACCAACTTATGCTTGCTTATGGGGAAAGGTGAGGTGGGATGCTGCATAAAACCAGAGATAGAAATTAGCACACATACCTTTCCATAAGCCAAATATGTAATAGTCAAGACTTACACCTTGCTCAACGAAATGGACTAAACACACCATATTCAACTCCTAGGATTACACATGACTAGTAAGAATCTTCAAACCCATGGATTTATATGTCTCCGTAAGAGAATCAAGTGTGTGTACATCTGCATGAAGGCAGCAGATAAAATCCGATAAATCCCATTATCAAAATAAACTACAAAAACAAACACAATGACAGTGAAATAGAGAGCAATTCTTAAATAATTCATTCAGGGCTTGTGATGCAACCTGGATTTACCACATCTACACCTAGAGCTGAGTGAGACATAAGGTTCGACACTTTGGGCTGATAGCATTGGTGAGGTTCGGTGAGAAAATGCAGGCCATTTGAAGTCATACTGCATGGTACCCATTGCATGGGTCCCACCTCTCCATGTTTAAGGGATTCTTCCTTCAGGTAAAACACGCATGGGAAACCCAGAATATGGTCCACCGTGTGACCGGGAAACCTTTTTAAATGCATCTCAGTTTTCTTCCCCTCATACTCGGTTTTACCATTCCAGACGCTTTACTAACTCTTTCCCCAATTGGAGAGTCAGTGCCTTTAACCTCCTGTTTGGCACAGTTTGGAATTTCTGAGCAAGATGAACAGGAATAGGGAGAACCAATGAGAGATTAGCTGTAGGTGTCTGCACGAGCAAATTTAACGCTCATTTCCCATCAGGAAGAGGAATTAGCCAAAGGCTCAACATGCCGTGCCGGAACCAGATTAGGGCCTGAAGCAATCCTGCGGTTTTGCGGCCAGCTCACAAGAAAGCGAGTTGAAGAATGGAGCTCAGGGGCACTGTAATTCACAAACCTGCAGAGTTATAAATGACAGCTATCGTCCAAAAATATATTGAAGTAAGGCTGCAAAGAGGACTTGAACGCGGGGCAGAATTCCAGGAATACGATTTCAGGAGGTAGATGGGAAGTCCTCTGAAAGTATAGGAGAAGAGGCAGAACTTCGACAATGATGCACTTGGTCAAAAAGGGCATATGCGTTTCTTCCAGGGCCCTCATTAAAGAGGGTAGGAGGCTCCCAGCATGCTTCAGTGGCCAACAGAGGGCCTACGTCGCCAAGGCGACGTGAGCCATCCAGGCAGGAGTGACCTCACATCAGAGCGCCCACCTCACAGAAGGGTAAGGAACCCAGTCATGATCAGACTCTCACCAGAGTGCCCACATAAGCAAGGGGCTGGGAATCAGGCACGAGTGTCCTCACACCCGTGGGGCCACATCATCGAAAGTTGAGGTACCCAGCACATGTGGCCTCAAACCAGAAGACCCACATCACCATGGGTCTCAGAGCGAGGCAGGCAGGATTAACCTCAAAACACATGGCCCATTGTATAAAAAGGTGAGGAATCCAGCAGTTGGAACATCCCAGCAGGCGGCCCAGAGCACCGAGGCTATGGGATCCAGGCAGTGATGAACTCACAACAGAGGGCCCTCATCGTGATACTGTAAGCAACCCAGCCGTTGTGACCTCAGAGCACAAGGCCCACATCCCCATGGGGAAGGGAACCAAGCAGGAGTGTCATCGCACCAGTGGGCACACAACAGAAAATGTGGGGAGCCCAGCAGTTAGGGCCGGACGCCAGAGGGCCCTCATCACTGAGGAGAGGAGGCTCCCAGCAAGCTCCAACTGCTACCAGAGGGCCGACGTCGCCAATGCGGGGTGTGCCAGCCAGGCAGGAGTGACCTCACAGCAGAGGGCCAACCACACAAAAGTGTGAGGAACCCAAAGAGGATCAGACTCTCACCAGAGGGCCCACATCACCAAGGGAATGGAAACCAGGCAGGAGTGTCCTCACACCAGTGGGGCCACATCACCGAAATGTGACGGACCCAGCACACGTGGCCTCAAACTACAGGACACACATCACCAAGGGACTGGGAGTGAGGCAGGCAGGAGGAGCCTCAAAACAGAGGGCCCATTGCATAAAAAAGGTGAGGAATCCCGCAGTTGGAACCTCCCAGCAGGCGGCCAGGAGCAGCGAGGCTATGGGATCCAGGCCTGACAGAACTCAAAACAGAGGGCCCACATTATGACACTGAGCAACCCAGCCGTTGGGACCACAGAGCAGAAAGCCCACATCCCCTAGGGAAGGGACCCTGGCTGGAGTGTACTCACACGACAGGGCGCACATCAGAAAATTTTGGGAGCCCATGAGTTAGGGCCTGACGCCAGAGGGCCCTCATTACCGAGGGGAGGAGACTCCCAGCAGGCACCAACTCCCAACTGAGGGCCCACATCGCCAACGTGACGTGTGCCAGCCAGGCAGGAGTGACCTCACAGCAGAGGGCCCACCTCCCAGAAGTGTGAGGAATCCAGACAGGATCAGACTCTCACAAGAGGGCCCCAATCACCAAGGGGATGGGAAGCAGGCAGGAGTGTCCTCACACCAGTGGGGCCACATCAATAAAGGTGAGGAAACCGGTACATGTGGCCTTAAACCAGAGGACCTACATCACAAAGGGGCTGGGAGTGAGTCAGGAAGTAGGAGCATAAAAACACAGGACCCAAAGAATAAAAAAGGTAAGGAATCCAGCAGTAGGAACCTCCCAGCAGTCGGCTCAGAGCACAGAGTCTATGGGATCTAGGCCTGAGTGAACTAACACCAGAGAGACAACATCATGAAACGGTGAACAACACAGGTGTTGGGACCTTAGAGCAGAAGGCCCACATGCCCATGGGGATGGGAACCTCGCAGGAGTGTCCTCGCACCACTTAGCACGTATCAGAAAATGTGGGTACCCAGCAGTTAGGGCCTGACGCTAGAGGGCCCCCATCACCGAGGGGAGGAGGCTCCCAGCAGGCTCCAAGTGCCACAAGAGGGCCGACTTCGCCAAGGCGGGGTGTGCCAGCCAGGCAGGAGTGACCTCACAGCAGAGGGCCCACCTCACAGAAGGGTGAGGAACCCAGCCAGGATGAGACTCTCACCAGAGGGCCCACATCATCAAGGGGATAGGAAGCAGGCAGGAGTGTCCTCACACCAGTGTGGCCACATCATCCAAAGGCGAGGGACCCAGCACACGTGGCCTCACACCAGAGGACACACATCACCAAGGGACTGGGAGTGAGGCAGGCAGGAGGAGTCTCAAAACAGAGGGTCCATAGAAGAAAAAAGGTGAGGAATCCCGCAGTTGGAACCTCCCAGCAGGTGGCCAGGAGCAGCGAGGCTATGGGATCCAGGCCGGAGAGAACTCACAGCAGAGGGCCCTCATCATGAAACTGAGCAACCCACGGTTGGGACCTCAGAGCAGAAGGCCCACATTCCCATGGGGTTGGGAACCTGGCAGGAGTGTACTCGAACCACAGGGCGCATATCAGAAAATATTGGGAGCCCAGGAATTAGGGCCTGACGCCAGAGGGCCCTCATTACCGAGGGCAGGAGACCCCCAGCAGGCACCAAATCCCACCAGAGGGCCGACTTCGCCAAGGCGGGGTGTGCCAGCCAGGCAGGAGTGACGTCAGAGAAGAGGGCCCACCTCACAGAAGTGTGAGGAACCCAACCAGGATCAGACTCTCAGCGGATGGCCCACATCACCAAGGGGATGGGAACCAGGCAGGAGTGTCCTCACACCAGTGGGGCCACATCAGCCAAAGGTGAGGAACCCAGCACATGTGGCCTCAAACCACAGGACACACATCACCAAGGGGCTGGGAGTGAGGCAGGTGTCCGGAGGGGCACATTTAACTCTAATTTCCCACCAGGAAGAGGAATTAACCAAAGGCTCAGAGTGCCGTGCCAGACCCTGATTATGGCCTAAAGCAAACCTGCGGTTCTGTGGCCAGCTTTCAAGGAAACGAGTTAAGAAAGGAAATCACAGGCACTGTAATTCACAAACCTGCAGAGTTATAAATGACAGCTATTGGCAAAAATATACTGAAGTAAGTCTGCAAAGAGGACTTCAAAACGAGGCAGAATTGCAGGAATCATATTTCAGGAGGTAGATTGGAATTGCGTTTAAAGCATGTGAAAAGCGGCAGATCTTTGACAGTGATGCACTTGGACAAAAGTGCGTAAACATTTTTTCCTGAATATATTCAGGAAAAAACACATATGCCCTTTTTGGCCAACCAAGCACTCGAGCAATGGAAATCCGCACTACAATGAAGTCTCATTTCCCATTCGTCAAAAGGGCCATCTGAAAAAAGTGTAAAAACCAGAAACACAGGACAGGCCATGGAGAACAGGGAGCCTTGTTATGCTGATGGGCGGGATGTAAATTGCCAACAGACACTCTGGAGATGTTTATGGTGTATCCTGAAACATCTGAAAAACAAAGCTACAGACCCTAGGGCACTTCCACTTTTGGCCCTATAGCTTAGGAAAATTAAAATCAACAAGACACAGCCAACACCAAAGTTAGGGCTGCTGTGTTTACAAGAACCTTGAGTCCAGTACAAATTAAATATCCCAGAAAGAAAAATATGGATAAAGGAGTTGTGCTACTTACGTACAATGGAATATCACTCAGCAATGAAATCAATGTCATCAGGCCTGTAGCAGCAAATTGAGTGGATTTAAGTATGATGATTCTAAGAGAAATATGTCACACAGAGAAAGGTAATTATCATAAGATATCACTAATAGAGAGAGTGTAAACTTGGCTACACATAAACTGAATTCCAAAACCGAACAGAGTCTCACATTTAGATAAAAACTTATGCTTGCTTAAGGGGAAAGTTGAGTTGCGGTGCTGTATAAAACCAGAGATTGAAATTAGCACACATACCGTTCCATAAGCCAAATATGTAATAGACAAGACCTACTCTTTGCTCAACGAAATAGACTCATCCATGGTGTATCACCTCACACCTGTTAGAATGGGCATCATCAGAAAATCTACAAACAACAAATGCTGGAAAGGGTGTGGAGATAAGGAACCCTCTTCCGCTATTGTTGGGAATGAAATTGATACAGTCACTGTGGAGAAAGTTATGGAGTTTCTTATAAAACTAAGAATAGAATTACCATATGATACAGCAGTCCCACTACTGGGCATATACCCAGACAAAACCATAAATCAAAAAGAGACATTCACCGCAATGTTCATTGCATCACTATTTACAATATCCAGGTAATGGAAGCAACCTAAATGCCCACAGACAGACGAATGCATAAAGACGTGGTACATATATAAAATGGAATATTACTAAGCCATAAAAAGGAATGAAATTGGGTCATTTGTAGAGACGTTGATGGATCTAGAGACTGTCATACAGAGTGAAGTAAGTCAGAAAGAGAAAAAGAAATCTTGTCTATTAATGCCTATATGTGGAACCTAGAAAAATTGTACAGATGAACCGTTTTGCAAGGCAGAAATAGAGCAACAGATGTAGACAACAAACGTATGGACACCAAGGGGGGAAAGCTGTTGGGGGGTGGTGGTGGGAGGAGTTGAGAGATTGGGATTGGCATGTATACATTTATATGTATAAAATAGATAACCAAAAAGAACCTGCTGTATAAAAAAATAAAATAAAATTCAAATTACAAAAAGTAAAACAGAAAAAATATTCTTCCCTTCACATACATGTATTTATATGAATAAATTATTTCTATGCTTATATCTGTAAATACAAAAAAGAGGAATAAAATCTACCTTGAACCAAAAAAGAAAAAAAAACAGAACCCACCAGCTACACAGAGGAAAACCGTATCAGGGCACTTGCTCCAGTTGTAAACAATTCTGAAGTTGGTCGGTGGTGGGGAATCATCTCCCATTCAGCCAGCAGGCCCCACGCAACAAGCGTCCTCATTGCAAAGCTGGGGGACCGTGCCGAGGCATCTGTGAGTAAACGTGGGCTGAGCCCCAGGCCAGCTGCTGCTGAAATGTTCCCACCCTTCCCAGGTAAAACACCTGAATATGTACAAGGACTTGAAAGCCTAGAGGAAGGGCCATGGAGCCACATGAGCGACAGCATGCCAGCCGACTTGGTGCCTGCAGGCCAGCCAGGATGGTCCTGGTCCTGGGTGCTCTTCTGGAAGCTTTCCATTTCCCTGCCTGAGATACCCCTGCTGTCCCGGCCCCCACTGCTTTCTTCCTCACTCACCTCTGCCCAGGGAGAAATTCCAGCGGCAGGTATGGGTGACACATCCTCTTCTTTAGCAGGTGGCATCTTGGCAACTGCTGCAGAAAGTCCAGCAGAGCCCCACTCACACTGGGCCACCCACAAAGCCGTGGCCTCTCACTCCCTCCCACCAGTCCAGCCCCAAGACTGCTGACAGGGCAGAGAAAATGGCGTCAGGCACAGCTGCAGGGGCTCTTGCTGCCTGGAGCGGTGTTTATATTGATCTGAACCCAGGCACACCTGGGGAGGGCTGGCCGGCACGGTCAGGCTTCCCAGGCCAGCCAATAATCACCCCTCAGGGGCTCACAGTTGCAGAAACTGGAACTTGCTGAATCGGCCAGGTCCAAGGAACAGGTGTGGGCTCCTGAGAGTCAGGATAGACAAGGGGCTGCAGCTCTGGCTTGTTTTCTAATTATATTATCTGGCCCATGAGTGGGAGACAACTTCAAGAAAACCCTCTCCTAATGAGAGGAACCCAGGAGTCAGGGAGAGGAGGGGTGGCTGGTGGGTGGAGACAGAGGCCTGGTGCCCCGGGTGCAGTGGAAGTCTCTGGAACACCAGGTGGAGGGAGGCCACACAGAGTGATGCCCAGCGTCACAGACCTGTCGGAGCTGCTGTTTGTTAGTTCAAGTCCTGCTCTGAGGTGCTCTGTGTCAGATCTGAGTGACAGGTGAGCTGGGAGTGCTCTGCAATGAGGGCGATATGCACGGTTCCTGTGTTCCCAGCCCTGCCATGGTACCTGCAAGGGTAGCTCTGTATCCTGGGAGGGGCCTGACCACGAGAGCCCCGTGGGCTGGGGTGGGGTACCTGCCCAGGTGAGCTCCATATCCTGGGATTGGCCTGACCTCGAGAGCCCCATGGGCTGCTGGAGTCCTGGTAAAGGATGTCAGGACAGTCAGTGAAGCCACCGAGGATATACCTCCAGTAGTTACTAAATTCTACACCCTGCTGGTCATTCTACCAACCACCAGGACATGGTATTCTGTATTAGTCTTCAATAATGCCTTCTTTTGTATTCTATTAGTCCCAGAGTCACAAGAAATTTTGGCTTGTGAGTGGCAGGACTCAACATACAGCTTAAACAATACTTCCGGGCCGTGTTGCCCCAAGGGTTCAAAAATTCCCACACCATCTTTGGGGAAAGCTCAGCTAAAGACCTAAAAGTTCTACCTCTGGAAAAGGAAACACTCCTTCAATATGCAGACGACATTCTGATCGCCAGCCCTACTAAGGATACCTCTGAACTACGAAGCCAATAAAGGTTACAAGTTGTCCAAGAAAAAGCTCAAATATCACAGACTACGGTGACCTGCCTGGGCTTCATTCTCACAGAAGGTCGGAGAAGCCCATCCCAGGAAAGGGAAGAAACAATTTACAGCCTTACCCATTTCTGAAACTAGAAGACAGCTTAGGGGTTCCTGGGGAGGCCAGGGTTTGCTGCTTCTGGATCCCTAACTACAGTCTACTAGCTCGGCCTCTATATGAAACACTGAAAGGAAAAGGTGATGATCCTTTTGAATAGAATGCAGAAGTGGCCTTTCAAGAATGGAAAGAGCAGTCAATTCAGACCCTTGCCCTGGAACTCCCTAATTTAGCTAAACCCTTTGACCTTTACATTCCTGGTGAACGGTGAATCGCCACTGGAGTATTAGTGCAAAACCTGGGACCACTTGAAATGGAACAATGCAAGAATGCGATCCAGGTAGGATAAACTACGGTCACCAAGGGGCTTGGCCCACCGCCACATCTGACCAAGATACTGGCAGTATCTGATAACCTGGAAATCAGCAGCCCAAAAGGCCACCTCCCTCCTAAGGGAAAAGGAAACCTCGTGGTGATCCTAACCCCCAACCATGCCCTGAAGTTGCAGGGTTGGCTCCGTGGGCACACTGATCTTGAGTGAGGAGGCCCTCCAACTCCAACCTCCATAGAGATAACCGGGGCAAAGGGGCACCATGACGACTCATGTGAAGGTGTCTGCACATGCAAATTTAACGCTCATTTCCCACAAGGAAGAGGAATTAACCAAAGGCTCAGCATGCCATGCCGGAACTATATTAGGGCCTGAAGCAATCCTTCGGGTTTGCGGCAAGCTCACAAGAAAGCGAGTTGAAGAAAGGAGCTCAGGGACACTGTAATTCACAAACCTGCAGAGTAATGAATGACAGCTATCGTCCAAAAATGTTTTGAAGTAAGTCTTCGAAGAGGACTTGAAATCGGGGCAGAATTTCAGGAAAACGATTTCAGGGGGTAGAATGGAATTGCACTTAAAGAATAAGATTAGAGGCAGAATGTCGACAATGATGCACTTGGCCAAAAAGGGCGTATGCGTTTTTTCCTGAATATATTCAGGAAAAAACGCATACGCACTTTTTGGCCAACCAAGCAACCGTGTAAAGGAAATGTGCACTACAATGAAGTCTCACTGCCCCCCGGTCAAAAGGGCCATCTGAAAAATGTGTAAATTCCAGAAAGGCAGGACAGGTCATGGAGAACAGGGAGCCTTGTTATGCTGATGGGCGGGATGTAAATTGCCAACAGCCACTCAGGAGAAGTGTATGGTGTTTCCTGAAACACGTAGGAAAAAAAGCAACACAGCCTATGGCACTTCCACTTATGGTCCTATAGCATAGAGAAATTAAAATCAAAATCACACAGCCACCCCAAAATTTGGGATGGCTCTGTTTACAAGAACCTCGTCTACGGTACAAGTTAAATATCCGAGAAAGCCAAAAATGGATAAAGAAGTTGTGGTACGCACGTACAATGGAATATCACTCAGCAATGAAACCTACGTCATCAGGCCCGTAGCGGCATAATGAGTGGATTCAGGTACGATGATTCTACGAGAAATAAGTCACACAGAAAAAGAAACATCATAAGATATCACTAATACACGGAATGTAAACTTGGCCACACATGAACTGAATTACAAAACAGAACAGGGTCTCAAATTTAGAAAACCAACTTATGCTTGCTTATGGGGAAAGGTGCGTTGGGGTGCTGCATAAAAGCAGAGATTGAAATTAGCACAGATACCATTGCATAAGCCAAATATATAATAGACAATACCTACTACTTGCTCAACGAAATGGACTCAAGACCACATATTCAACGCCTGGCAAGATACCTGACAATTAAGAATCTTAAAACCCATGGATTTATATGTCTCCATAAGGAAATAAAGCGTGTGTACAGCGGCCTAAATGCAGCAGTGAAAATCCGATAAATCCCATTATCAAAATAAATTGCAAAAACAAAACACAATGACAGTGAAATAGAGAGCAATTCTTAAATAATTCATTCAGGGCTTGTGATGCAACCTGGATTTACCACATCTACACCCAGAGCTGGGTGAGACATAAGGCTGCACACTTCGGGCTGATAGCATTGGTGAGCTTCGGTGACCAAACGCAGACCCTTTGAAGTCATACGGCATGGTACCCATTCCATGGGTCCCAACTCTCCACGTTTAAGGGATTCTTCCTTCAGCTAAAACATGCATGGGAAACCCAGAATATGGTCCACCGTGTGATTGGGAGACGTTTTCAAATGCATCTCAGTTTTCAAACCCTGTTACTCGGGTTCACCATTCCAGACGCTTTACTAACATTCTCCCCACTTGGAGAGTCAGTGCCTTTAACGTCCTGTTTGGCACAGTTTGCAATTTCTGCGCAAGATGAACAGGAATAGGGAGAACCAATGAGAGACTAGCTGTAGGTGTCTACACGGGCAAATGGAACGCTCATTTCCCACCAGGAAGAGGAATTAACCAAAGGCTCAGCGTGCCCTGCCGGAAACAGATTAGGGCCTGAAGCAATCCTGCGGTTTTGCAGCCAGATCACAAGAAAGCGTGTTGAGGAAAGGAGCTCAGGGGCACTATAATTCACAAACCTGCAGAGTTATGAATGACAGCTATCGTCCAAAAATGTACTCAAGTAAGTCTTCGAAGAGGACTTGAAAGCGGGGCAGAATTTCAGGAAAACGATTTCAGGGGGTAGGCTGGAAATGCACTTAAAGCATAGGAAAAGAGGCAGAATGTCGACAATGATGCACTTGGCCAAAAAGGGCGTATGCGTTTTTTCCTGAATATATTCAGGAAAAAACGCATACGCACTTTTTGGCCAACCAGGCCGGCGTGTAAAAGAAATCTGCACTACAGTGAAGTCTCACTGCCCAGCGGTCAAAAGGGCCATCTGAAAAACGTGTAAAATCCAGAAAGGCAGGACAGGTCATGGAGAACAGGGAGCCTTGTCATGCTGATGGGCGGGATGTAAATTGCCAACAGCCACTCTGGAGAAGTGTATGGTGTTTCCTGAAACACGTAGGAAACAAAGCAACACAGCCTATGTCACTTCCACTTATGGTCCTATAGCTTAGGGAAATTAAAATCAAAAACACACAGCCACCCCAAAGTTTGGGACGGCTCTGTTTACAAGAACCTCGTCTACAGTACAAGTTAAATATCCGAGAGAGCAAAAAATGGATAAAGAAGTTGTGGTACGCACGTACAATGGAATATCACTCAGCAATGAAATCTAAGTCATCAGGCCCGTGGCGGCATAATGAGTGGATTCAGGTACGATGATTTTACGAGAAATAAGTCACACAGAAAAAGAAATATCATAGGATATCACTAATACACGGAATGTAAACTTGCCTACACATGAACTGAATTACAAAACAGAACAGGGTCTCAAATTTAGAAAACCAACTTATGCTTGCATATGGGGAAAGGTGAGTTGGGGTGCTGCATAAAACCAGAGAGTGAAATTAGCACAGATACCTTTCCATTAGCTCAATATATAATAGACAAGACCTACTCCTTGCTCAACGAAATGGACTCAACACCCCATATTCAACGCCTCGGAAGATACCTGACAAGTAAGAATCTTAAAACCCATGGATTTATATGTCTCCATAAGGAAATCAAGCGTGTGTACAGCGGCCTAAACGCAGCAGTGAAAATCCGATAAGTCCCATTATCAAAATAAATTTCAAAAACAAAACACAATGACAGTGAAATAGAGAGCAATTCTTAAATAATTCATTCAGGGCTTGTGATGCAACCTGGATTTACAACATCTACACCCAGAGCTGGGTGAGACATAAGGCTGGACACATCGGGCTGATAGCATTGGTGAGGTTCGGTGAGCAAACGCAGACCCTTTGAAGTCATACTGCACGGTACCCATTCCATGGGTCCCAACTCTCCACGTTTAAGGGATTCTTCCTTCAGCTAAAACATGCATGGGAAACCCAGAGTATGGTCCACCGTGTGATTGGGAAACGTTTTCAAATGCATCTCAGTTTTCGAACCCTGGTACTCGGGTTCAGCATTGCAGACGCTTTACTAACACTCTCCCCACTTGGAGAGTCAGGGACTTTAAACTCCTGTTTGGCACAGTTTGCAATTTCTGCGCAAGATGAACAGGAATAGGGAGAACCAATGAGAGACTAGCTGTAGGTGTCTGCACTGGCAAATGGAACGCTCATTTCCCACCAGGAAGTGGAATTAACCAAAGGCTCAGCGTGCCCTACCAGAAACAGATTAGCGCCTTAAGCAATCCAGCGGTTTTGCAGCCAGCTCACAAGAAAGTGAGTGGAAGAAAGGAGCTCAGGGCCACTGAAATTCACAAACCTGCAGAGTTATGAATGACAGCTATCGTCCAAAAATGTATTGAATTAAGTCTTCCAAGAGGACTTGAAAGCGGGGCAGAATTTCAGGAAAACGATTTCAGGGGGTAGACTGGAATTGTACTAAAAGCATAGGAAAAGAGGCAGAATGTCGACAACGATGCACTTGGCCAAAAAGGGCGTATGCGTTTTTTCCTGAATATATTCAGGAAAAAACGCATACGGCGTTTTTGGCCAACCAAGCAAGCATGTAAACGAAATCTGCACTACAATGAAGTCTCACTGCCCCCCCGGTCAAAAGAGCCATCTGAAAAAAGTGTAAAATCCAGAAAGGCAGGACAGGTCATGGAGAACAGGGAGCCTTGTCATGCTGATGGGCGGGATGTAAATTGCCAACAACCACTCTGGAGAAGTGTATGGTGTTTCCAGAAACACGTAGGAAACAAAGCAACACAGCCTATGGCACTTCCACTTATGGTCCTATAGCTTAGGGAAATTAAAATCAAAAACACACAGCCACCCCAGAGTTTGGGATGGCTCTGTTTACAAGAACCTCATCTACGGTAGAAGTTAAATATCCGAGAAAGCATAAAATGGATAAAGAAGTTGTGGTACGCACGTACAATGGAATATCACTCAGCAATGAAATCTACGTCATCAGGACCGTAGCGGCATAATGAGTGGATTCAGGTACGATGATTCTATGAGAAATAAGTCAGACAGAAAAAGAAACATCATAAGTTATCACTAATACACGGAATGTAAACTTGGCTACCCATGAACTGAATTACAAAACAGAACAGGGTCTCAAATTTAGCAAACCAACTTATGCTTGCTTATGGGGAAAGGTCAGTTGGGATGCTGCATAAAACCAGAGATTGAAATTAGCACAGATACCGTTCCATAAGCCAAATATATAATAGACAAAACCTACTCCTTGCTCAACGAAATGGACTCAACACCCAATATTCAACGCCTGGGAAGATACCTGACAAGTAAGACTCTTAAAACCCATGGATTTATATGTCTCCATAAGGAAATCAAGCGTGTGTACAGTGGCCTAAAAGCAGCAGTGAAAATCCGATAAATCCCATTATCAAAATGAATTTCAAAAACAAAACACAATGACAGTGAAATAGAGAGCAATTCTTAAATAATTCATTCAGGGCTTGTGATGCAACCTGTATTTACCACATCTACACCCAGAGCTGGATGAGACATAAGGCTGGACACTTCAGGCTGATAGCATTGGTGAGGTTCGGTGAGCAAACGCAGACCCTTTGAAGTCATACTGCATGGTACCCATTCCATAGGTCCCAACTCTCCAGGTTTAAGGGATTCTTCCTTCAGCTAAAACATGCATGGGAAACCCAGAGTATGGTCCACCATGTGATTGGGAAACGTTTTCAAATGCATCTCAGTTTTCGTCCCCTGGTACTCGGGTTCAACATTTGAACGCTTTACTAACACTCTCCCCACTTGGAGAGTCAGTGCCATTAACCGCCTGTTTGGCACAGTTTGCAATTTCTGTGCAAGATGAACAGGAATACGGAGAAGCAATGAGAGACTAGCTGTAGGTGTCTGCACGGGCAAATGGAACGCTCATTGCCCACCAGGAAGAGGAATTATCCAAAGGCTCAGCGTGCCCTGCCGGAAACAGATTAGGGCCTGAAGCAATCCTGCGGTTTTGCGGCCAGCTCACAAGAAAGCGAGTTGAAGAAAGGAGCTCAGGGGCACTGTAATTCACAAACCTGCAGAGTTATGAATGACAGCTATCATCCAAAAATGTATTGAAGTAAGTCTTCCAAGAGGACTTGAAAGCGGGGCAGAATTTCAGGAATACGATTTTAGGGGGTAGACTGGAATTGTACTAAAAGCATAGGAAAAGAGGGAGAATGTAGACAATGATGCACTTGGCCAAAAAGGGCGTATGCGTTTTTTCCTGAATATATTCAGGAAAAAACGCATACGCACTTTTTGGCCAACCAAGCAAGCGTGTAAAGGAAATCTGCACTACAATGAAGTCTCACTGCCCCCTGGTCAAAAGGGCCATCTGAAAAAAATGTAAAATCCAGAAAGCCAGGACAGGTCATGGAGAACAGGGAGCCTTGTCATGCTGATGGGCGGGATGTAAATTGCCAACAACCACTCTGGAGAAGTGTATGGTGTTTCCAGAAACACGTAGGAAACAAAGCAACACAGCCTATGGCACTTCCACTTATGGTCCTATAGCTTAGGGAAATTAAATTCAAAAACACACAGCCACCCCAGAGTTTGGGACGGCTCTGTTTACAAGAACCTCGTCTACGGTACAAGTAAAATATCCCAGAAAGTAAAAAATGGATAAAGAAGTTGTGGTACGCACGTACAATGGAATATCACTCAGCAATGAAATCTACGTCATCAGCTCCATAGCGGCATAATGAGTGGATTCAGGTACGATGATTCTACGAGAAATAAGTCACACAGAAAAAGAAACATCATAAGATATGACTAATACACGGAATGTAAACTTGGCTACCCATGAACTGAATTACAAAACAGAACAGGGTCTCAAATTTAGAAAACCAACTTATGCTTGCTTATGGGGAAAGGTGAGTTGGGGTGCTGCATAAAACCAGAGATTGAAATTAGCACAGATATCGTTCCATGAGCCAAATATATAATAGACAAGACCTACTCCTTGCTCAACGAAATGGACTCAACACCCCATATTCAACGCCTGGCAAGATACCTGACAAGTAAGAATCTTAAAACCCATGGATTTATATGTCTCCATAAGGAAATCAAGCGTGTGTACAGCGGCCTAAACGCAGCAGTGAAAATCCGATAAATCCCATTATCAAAATAAATTTCAAAAACAAAACAAAATGACAGTGAAATAGAGAGCAATTCTTAAATAATTCATTCAGGGCTTGTGATGCAACCTGGATTTACCACATCTACACCCAGAGCTGGGTGAGACATAAGGCTGGACACTTCGGGCTGATAGCATTGGTGAGGTTCGGTGAGCAAACGCAGACCCTTTGAAGTCATACTGCATGGTACCCATTCCATGGGTCCCAAATTTCCAGGTTTAAGGGATTCTTCCTTCAGCTAAAACATGCATGGGAAACCCATAGTATGGTCCACCGTGTGATTGGGAAATGTTTTCAAATGCATCTCAGTTTTCGTCCCCTGGTACTCGGGTTCACCATTCCAGACGCTTTACTAACACTCTCCCCACTTGGAGAGTCAGTGCATTTAACCTCCTGTTTGGCACACTTTGCAATTTCTGCGCAAGATGAACAGGCATAGGGAGAAGCAATGAGAGACTAGCTGTAGGTGTCTGCACGGGCAAATGGAACGCTCATTTCCCACCAGGAAGTGGAATTAACCAAAGGCTCAGCGTGCCCTGCCGGAAAGAGACTAGGGCCTGAAGCAATCCTGCGGTTTTGCGGCCAGCTCACAAGAAAGCGAGTTGAAGAAAGGAGCTCAGGGGCACTGTAATTCACAAACCTGCAGAGTTATGAATGACACCTATCGTCCAAAAATGTATAGAAGTAAGTCTTCGAAGAGGACTTGAAAGCGGGGCAGAATTTCAGGAAAACGATTTCAGGGGGTAGACTGGAATTGCACTTAAAGCATAGGAAAAGAGGCAGAATGTTGACAATGATGCACTTGGCCAAAAAGGGCGTATGCGTTTTTTCCTGAATATATTCAGGAAAAAACGCATACGCCCTTTTTGGCCAACCAAGCAAGCGTGTAAAGGAAATCTGCACTACAATGAAGTCTCACTGCCCCCCGGTCAAAAGGGCCATCTGAAAAAAGTGTAAAATCCAGAAAGGCAGGACAGGTCATGGAGAACAGGGAGCCTTGTTATGCTGATGGGCGGATTTAAATTGCCAACAGCCACTCTGGAAAAGTGTATGGTGTTTCCTGAAACATGTAGGAAACAAAGCAACACAGCCTATGGCACTTCCACTAATGGTCCTATAGCTTAGGGAAATTATAATCAAAAACACACAGCCACCCCAAAGTTTGGGATGGCTCTGTTTACAAGAACCTCATCTATGGTAGCAGTTAAATATCCCAGAAAGCATAAAATGGATAAAGAAGCTGTGGTACGCACGTACAATGGAATATCACTCAGCAATGAAATCTACGTCATCAGGACCGTAGCGGCAAAATGAGTAGATTCAGGTACGATGATTCTATGAGAAATAAGTCAGACAGAAAAAGAAACATCATAAGTTATCACTAATACACGGAATGTAACTTGGCTACCCATGAACTGAATTACAAAACAGAACAGGGTCTCAAATTTAGCAAACCAACTTATGCTTGCTTATGGGGAAAGGTCAGTTGGGATGCTGCATAAAACCAGAGATTGAAATTAGCACAGATACCGTTCCATAAGCCAAATATATAATAGACAAAACCTACTCCTTGCTCAACGAAATGGACTCAACACCCTATATTCAACGCCTGGGAAGATACCTGACAAGTAAGAATCTTAAAACCCATGGATTTATATGTCTCCATAAGGAAATCAAGCGTGTGTACAGTGGCCTAAAAGCAGCAGTGAAAATCCGATAAATCCCATTATCAAAATGAATTTCAAAAACAAAACACAATGACAGTGAAATAGAGAGCAATTCTTAAATAATTCATTCAGGGCTTGTGATGCAACCTGTATTTACCACATCTACACCCAGAGCTGGATGAGACATAAGGCTGGACACTTCGGGCTGATAGCATTGGTGAGGTTCGGTGAGCAAACGCAGACCCTTTGAAGTCATACTGCATGGTACCCATTCCATAGGTCCCAACTCTCCAGGTTTAAGGGATTCTTCCTTCAGCTAAAACATGCATGGGAAACCCAGAGTATGGTCCACCGTGTGATTGGGAAACGTTTTCAAATGCATTTCAGTTTTCGTCCCCTGGTACTCGGGTTCAACATTTGAACGCTTTACTAACACTCTCCCCACTTGGAGAGTCAGTGCCATTAACCTCCTGTTTGGCACAGTTTGCAATTTCTGCGCAAGATGAACAGGAATAGGGAGAAGCATTGAGAGACTAGCTGTAGGTGTCTGCACGGGCAAATTGAACGATCATTTCCCACCAGGAAGAGGAATTACCCAAAGGCTCAGCGTGCCCGGCCGGAAACATATTAGTGCCTGAAGCAATCGTGCGGTTTTGCGGCCAGCTCACAAGAAAAGGAGTTGAAGAAAGGAGCTCAGGGGCACTGTAATTCACAAACATGCAGAGTTATGAATGACAGCTATCGTCCAAAAATGTACTGAAGTAAGTCTTCAAAGAGGACTTGAAAGCGGGGCAGAATTTCAGGAAAACGATTTCAGGGGGTAGACTGGAATTGCACTTAAAGCATAGGAAAAGAGGCAGAATGTCGAAAATGATGTACTTGGCCAAAAAGGGCGTATGCGATTTTTCCTGAATATATTCAGGAAAAAACGCATACGCCCTTTTTGGCCAACCAAGCAAGCGTGTAAAGGAAATCTGCACTACAATGAAGACTCACTGCCCCCCGGTCAAAAGGGCCATCTGAAAAAAGTGTAAAATCCAGAAAGGCAGAACAGGTCTTGGAGAACAGGGAGCCTTGTTATGCTGATGGGCGGGATGTAAATTGCCAACAGCCACTCTGGAGAAATGTATGGTGTATCCTGAAACACGTAGGAAACAAAGCAACACAGCCTATGTCACTTCCACTATGGTCCTATAGCTTAGGGTACTTAAAATCACAAACACACAGCCACCCCAAAGTTTGGGATGGCTCTGTTTACAAGAACCTTTTCTACGGTACAAGTTAAATATCCGAGAATGGAAAAAATGGATAAAGAATATCTGGTACGCACGTACAATGGAATATCACTCAGCAATGAAATCTACGTCTTCAGGCCCGTAGCGGCATAATGAGTGGATTCAGGTATGATGATTCTACGAGAAATAAGTCACAGAGAAAAAGAAACATCATAAGATATCACTAATACACGGAATGTAAACTTGGCTACCCATGAACTGAATTACAAAACAGAACAGGGTCTCAAATTTAGAAAACCAACTTATGCTTGCTTATGGGGAAAGGTGAGTTGGGGTGCTGCATAAAACCAGAGATTGAAATTAGCACAGATACCGTTCCATAAGCCAAATATATAATAGACAAGACCTACACCTTGCTCAACGAAATGGACTCAACACCCCATATTCAACGCCTGGCAAGATACCTGACAAGTAAGAATCTTAAAACCCATGGATTTATATGTCTCCATAAGGAAATCAAGCGTGTGTACAGCGGCCTAAACGCAGCAGTGAAAATCCGATAAATCCCATTATCAAAATAAATTTCAAAAACAAAACACAATGACAGTTAAATAGAGAGCAATTCTTAAATAATTCATTCAGGGCTTGTGATGCAACCTGGATTTCCCACATCTACACCCAGAGCTGGGTGAGACATAAGGCTGGACACTTCGGGCTGATAGCACTGGTGAGGTTCGGTGAGCAAACGCAGACCTTTTGAAGACATACTGCATGGTACCCATTCCATGGGTTCCAAATTTCCAGGTTTAAGGGATTCTTCCTTCAGCTAAAACATGCATGGGAAACCCATAGTATGGTCCACCGTGTGATTGGGAAACGTTTTCAAATGCATCTCAGTTTTCGTCCCCTGGTACTCGGGTTCACCATTCCAGACGCTTTACTAACACTCTCCCCACTTGGAGAGTCAGTGCATTTAACCTCCTGTTTGGCACACTTTGCAATTTCTGCGCAAGATGAACAGGAATAGGGAGAAGCAATGAGAGACTAGCTGTAGGTGTCTGCACGGGCAAATGGAACACTCATTTCCGACAAGGAAGAGGAATTAAACAAAGGCTCAGCGTGCCCGGCCGGAAAGAGATTAGGGCCTGAAGCAATCCTGCGGTTTTGCGGCCAGCTCACAAGAAAGCGAGTTGAAGAAAGGAGCTCAGGGGCACTGTAATTCACAAACCTGCAGAGTTATGAATGACAGCTATCGTCCAAAAATGTATTGAATTAAGTCTTCCAAGAGGACTTGAAAGCGGGGCAGAATTTCAGGAAAACGATTTCAGGGGGTAGACTGGAATTGTACTAAAAGCATAGGAAAAGAGGCAGAATGTCGACAACGATGCACTTGGCCAAAAAGGGCGTATGCGTTTTTTCCTGAATATATTCAGGAAAAAACGCATACGCTGTTTTTGGCGAACCAAGCAAGCATGTAAAGGAAATCTGCACTACAATGAAGTCTCACTGCCCCCCCGGTCAAAAGAGCCATCTGAAAAAAGTGTAAAATCCAGAAATGCAGGACAGGTCATGGAGAACAGGGAGCCTTGTCATGCTGATGGGCGGGAGGTAAATTGCCAACAACCACTCTGGAGAAGTGTATGGTGTTTCCAGAAACACGTAGGAAACAAAGCAACACAGCTTATGGCACTTCCACTTATGGTCCTATAGCTTAGGGAAATTAAAATCAAAAACACACAGCCACCCCAGAGTTTGGGATGGCTCTGTTTACAAGAACCTCATCTACGGTAGAAGTTAAATATCCGAGAAAGCATAAAATGGATAAAGAAGTTGTGGTACGCACGTACAATGGAATATCTCTCAGCAATGAAATCTACGTCATCAGGACCGTAGCGGCATAATGAGTGGATTCAGGTACGATGATTCTATGAGAAATAAGTCAGACAGAAAAAGAAACATCATAAGTTATCACTAATACACGGAATGTAAACTTGGCTACCCATGAACTGAATTACAAAACAGAACAGGGTCTCAAATTTAGAAAACCAACTTATGCTTGCTTATGGGGAAAGGTGAGTTGGGGTGCTGCATAAAACCAGAGATTGAAATTAGCACAGATACCGTTCCATAAGCCAAATATATAATAGACAAGCCCTACTCCTTGCTCAACGAAATGGACTCAACACCCCATATTCAACGCCTCGGAAGATACCTGACAAGTAAGAATCTTAAAAGCCATGGATTTATATGTCTCCATAAGGAAATCAAGCGTGTGTACAGCGGCCTAAACGCAGCAGTGAAAATCCGATAAATCCCATTATCAAAATAAATTTCAAAAACAAAACAAAATGGCAGTGAAATTGAGAGCAATTCTTAAATAATTCATTCAGGGCTTGTGATGCAACCTGGATTTACCACATCTACACCCAGAGCTGGGTGAGACATAAGGCTGGACACTTCGGGCTGATAGCATTGGTGAGGTTCGGTGAGCAAACGCAGACCCTTTGAAGTCATACTGCATGGTACCCATTCCATAGGTCCCAACTCTCCAGGTTTAAGGGATTCTTCCTTCAGCTAAAACATGCATGGGAAACCCATAGTATGGTCCACCATGGGATTGGGAAACGTTTTCAAATGCATCTCAGTTTTCGTCCCCTGGTACTCGGGTTCACCATTCCAGACGCTTTACTAACACTCTCCCCACTTGGAGAATCAGTGCATTTAACCTCCTGTTTGGCACACTTTGCAATTTCTGCGCAAGATGAACAGGCATAGGGAGAAGCAATGAGAGACTAGCTGTAGGTGTCTGCACGGGCAAATGGAACGCTCATTTCCCACCAGGAAGAGGAATTAACCAAAAGCTCAGCGTGCCCTGCCGGAAAGAGACTAGGGCCTGAAGCAATCCTGCGGTTTTGCGGCCAGCTCACAAGAAAGCGAGTTGAAGAAAGGAGCTCAGGGGCACTGTAATTCACAAACCTGCAGAGTTATGAATGACACCTATCGTCCAAAAATGTATAGAAGTAAGTCTTCGAAGAGGACTTGAAAGCGGGGCAGAATTTCAGGAAAACGATTTCAGGGGTTAGACTGGAATTGCACTTAAAGCATAGGAAAAGAGGCAGAATGTTGACAATGATGCACTTGGCCAAAAAGGGCGTATGCGTTTTTTCCTGAATATATTCAGGAAAAAAGGCATACGCACTTTTTGGCCAACCAAGCAAGCGTGTAAAGGAAATTGTCACTACAATGAAGTCTCACTGCCCCCTGGTCAAAAGGGCCATCTGAAAAAAATGTAAAATCCAGAAAGTCAGGACAGGTCATGGAGAACAGGGAGCCTTGTCATGCTGATGGGCGGGATGTAAATTGCCAACAACCACTCTGGAGAAGTGTATGGTGTTTCCAGTAACACGTAGGAAACAAAGCAACACAGCCTATGGCACTTCCACTTATGGTCCTATAGCTTAGGGAAATTAAATTCAAAAACACACAGCCACCCCAGAGTTTGGGACGGCTCTGTTTACAAGAACCTCGTCTACTGTACAAGTAAAATATCCCAGAAAGCAAAAAATGTATAAAGAAGTTGTGGTACGCACGTACAATGGAATATCACTCAGCAATGAAATCTACGTCATCAGGCCCGTAGCGGCATAATGAGTGGATTCAGGTACGATGATTCTACGAGAAATAAGTCACACAGAAAAAGAAACATCATAAGATATCACTAATACACGGAATGTAAAGTTGGCTACACATGAACTGAATTACAAAACAGAACAGGGTCTCAAATTTAGAAAACCAACTTATGCTTGCTTATGGGGAAAGGTGAGATGGGGTGCTGCATAAAACCAGAGATTGAAATTAGCACAGATACCGTTCCATAAGCCAAATATATAATAGACAAGCCCTACTCCTTGCTCAACGAAATGGACTCAACACCCCATATTCAACGCCTGGCAAGATACCTGACAAGTAAGAATCTTAAAACCCATGGATTTATATGTCTCCATAAGGAAATCAAGCGTGTTTACAGCGGCCTAAACGCAGCAGTGAAAATCCGATAAATCCCATTATCAAAATAAATTTCAAAAACAAAACAAAATGACAGTGAAATAGAGAGCAATTCTTAAATAATTCATTCAGGGCTTGTGATGCAACCTGGATTTACCACATCTACAACCAGAGCTGGGTGAGACATAAGGCTGGACACTTCGGGCTGATAGCATTGGTGAGGTTCGGTGAGCAAACGCAGACCCTTTGAAGTCATACTGCATGGTACCCATTCCAGGGGTCCCAACTCTCCAGGTTTAAGGGATTCTTCCTTCAGCTAAAACATGCATGGGAAACCCAGACTATCGTCCACCGTGTGATTGGGAAACGTTTTCAAATGCATCTCAGTTTTCGTCCCCTGGTACTCGGGTTCAACATTTGAACGCTTTACTAACACTCTCCCCACTTGGAGAGTCAGTGCATTTAACCTCCTGTTTGGCACAGTTTGCAATTTCTGCGCAAGATGAACAGGCATAGGGAGAACCAATGAGAGACTAGCTGTTGGTGTCTGCACCGGCAAATTGAACGAACATTTCCCACCAGGAAGAGGAATTAACCAAAGGCTCAGCGTGCCCGGCCGGAAACATATTAGGGCCTGAAGCAATCCTGCGGTTTTGCGACCAGCTCACAAGAAAAGGAGTTGAAGAAAGGAGCTCAGGGGCACTGTAATTCACAAACCTGCAGAGTTATGAATGACAGCTATCGTCCAAAAATGTACTGTAGTAAGTCTTCAAAGAGGACTTGAAAGCGGGGCAGAATTTCAGGAAAACGATTTCAGGGGGTAGACTGGAATTGCACTCAAAGCGTAGGAAAAGAGGCAGAATGTCAACAATGATGCACTTGGCCAAAAAGCGCGTATGCGTTTTTTCCTGAATATATTCAGGAAAAAACGCATACGCCCTTTTTGGCCAACCAAGCAAGCGTGTAAAGGAAATCTGCACTACAATGAAGTCTCACTGCCCCCCGGTCAAAAGGGCCATCTGAAAAAAGTGTAAAATCCAGAAAGACAGGACAGGTCATGGAGAACAGGGAGCCTTGTTATGCTGATGGGCGGGATGTAAATTGCCAACAGCCACTCTGGAGAAATGTATGATGTATCCTGAAACACGTAGGAAACAAAGCAACACAGCCTATGTCACTTCCACTTAAGGTCCTATAGCTTAGGGAAATTAAAATCAAAAACACACAACCAAACCAAAGTTTGGGATGGCTCTGTTTACAAGAACCTTGTCTACGGTACAAGGTAAATATCCGAGAAAGCAAAAAATGAATAAAGAAGTTCTGGTACGCACGTACAATGGAATATCACTCAGCAATGAAATCTACGTCATCAGGCCCGTAGCGGCATAATGAGTAGATTCAGGTACGATGATTCTACGAGAAATAAGTCACACAGAAAAAGAAACATCATAATATATCAGTAATACACGGAATGTAAACTTGGCTACACATAAACTGAATTACAAAACAGAACAGGGTCTCAAATTTAGAAAACCAACTTATGCTTGCTTATGGTGAAAGGTGAGTTGCGGTGCTGCATAAAACCAGAGATTGAAATTAGCACAGATACCGTTCCATAAGACAAATATATAATAGACAAGACCTACTCCTTGCTCAACGAAATGGACTCAACACCCCATAATCAACGCCTGGCAAGATACCTGACAAGTAAGAATCTTAAAACCCATGGATTTATATGTCTCCATAAGGAAATCAAGCGTGTGTACAGCGGCCTAAACGCAGCAGTGAAAATCCGATAAATCCCATTATCAAAATAAATTTCAAAAACAAAACAAAATGACAGTGAAATAGAGAGCAATTCTTAAATAATTCATTCAGGGTTTGTGATGCAACCTGGATTTACCACATCTACACCCAGAGCTGGGTGAGACATAAGGCTGGACACTTCGGGCTGATAGCATTGGTGAGGTTCGGTGAGCAAACGCAGACCCTTTGAAGTCATACTGCATGGTAACCATTCCATGGGTCCCAACTCTCCAGGTTTAAGGAATTCTTCCTTCAGCTAAAACATGCATGGGAAACCCACAGTACAGTGCACTGTGTGACCGGGAAACGTTTTCAAATGCATCTCAGTTATCGTCCCCTGGTACTCGGGTTCACCATTCCAGACGCTTTACTAACACTCTCCCCACTTGGAGAGTCAGTGCCATTAACCTCCTGTTTGGCACAGTTTGCAATTTCTGCGCAAGATGTACAGGAATAGGGAGAACCAATGAGAGACTAGCTGTAGGTGCCTGCACGGGCAAAAGGAACACTCATTTCCGACCAGGAAGAGGAATTAAACAAAGGCTCAGCATGCCCTGCCGGAAAGAGATTATGGCCTGAAGCAATCCTGCGGTTTTGCGGCCAGCTCACAAGAAAGCGAGTTGAAGAAATGAGCTCAGGGGCACTGTAATTCACAAACCTGCAGAGTTATGAATGACACCTATCGTCCAAAAATGTATTGAAGTAAGTCTTCGAAGAGGACTTGTAAGCGGGGCAGAATTTCAGGAAAACGATTTCAGGGGGTAGACTGGAATTGTACTAAAAGCATAGGAAAAGAGGCAGAATGTCGACAACGATGCACTTGGCCAAAAAGGGAGTATGCGTTTTTTCCTGAATATATTCAGGAAAAAACGCATACGCCCTTTTTGGCCAACCAAGCAAGCGTGTAAAGGAAATCTGCACTACAATGAAGTCTCACTGCCCCCTGGTCAAAAGGGCCATCTGAAAAAAATGTAAAATCCAGAAAGCCAGGACAGGTCATGGAGAACAGGGAGCCTTGTCATGCTGATGGGCGGGATGTAAATTGCCAACAACCACTCTGGAGAAGTGTATGGTGTTTCCAGAAACACGTAGGAAACAAAGCAACACAGCCTATGGCACTTCCACTTATGGTCCTATAGCTTAGGGAAATTAAACTCAAAAACACACAGCCACCCCAGAGTTTGGGACGGCTCTGTTTACAAGAACCTCGTCTACGGTACAAGTAAAATATCCCAGAAAGTAAAAAATGGATAAAGAAGTTGTGGTACGCACGTACAATGGAATATCACTCAGCAATGAAATCTACGTCATCAGCTCCATAGCGGCATAATGAGTGGATTCAGGTACGATGATTCTACGAGAAATAAGTCACACAGAAAAAGAAACATCATAAGATATGACTAATACACGGAATGTAAACTTGGCTACCCATGAACTGAATTACAAAACAGAACAGGGTCTCAAATTTAGAAAACCAACTTATGCTTGCTTATGGGGAAAGGTGAGTTGGGGTGCTGCATAAAACCAGAGATTGAAATTAGCACAGATATCGTTCCATGAGCCAAATATATAATAGACAAGACCTACTCCTTGCTCAACGAAATGGACTCAACACCCCATATTCAACGCCTGGCAAGATACCTGACAAGTAAGAATCTTAAAACCCATGGATTTATATGTCTCCATAAGGAAATCAAGCGTGTGTACAGCGGCCTAAACGCAGCAGTGAAAATCCGATAAATCCCATTATCAAAATAAATTTCAAAAACAAAACAAAATGACAGTGAAATAGAGAGCAATTCTTAAATAATTCATTCAGGGCTTGTGATGCAACCTGGATTTACCACATCTACACCCAGAGCTGGGTGAGACATAAGGCTGGACACTTCGGGCTGATAGCATTGGTGAGGTTCGGTGAGCAAACGCAGACCCTTTGAAGTCATACTGCATGGTACCCATTCCATGGGTCCCAAATTTCCAGGTTTAAGGGATTCTTCCTTCAGCTAAAACATGCATGGGAAACCCATAGTATGGTCCACCGTGTGATTGGGAAATGTTTTCAAATGCATCTCAGTTTTCGTCCCCTGGTACTCGGGTTCACCATTCCAGACGCTTTACTAACACTCTCCCCACTTGGAGAGTCAGTGCATTTAACCTCCTGTTTGGCACACTTTGCAATTTCTGCGCAAGATGAACAGGCATAGGGAGAAGCAATGAGAGACTAGCTGTAGGTGTCTGCACGGGCAAATGGAACGCTCATTTCCCACCAGGAAGTGGAATTAACCAAAGGCTCAGCGTGCCCTGCCGGAAAGAGACTAGGGCCTGAAGCAATCCTGCGGTTTTGCGGCCAGCTCACAAGAAAGCGAGTTGAAGAAAGGAGCTCAGGGGCACTGTAATTCACAAACCTGCAGAGTTATGAATGACACCTATCGTCCAAAAATGTATAGAAGTAAGTCTTCGAAGAGGACTTGAAAGCGGGGCAGAATTTCAGGAAAACGATTTCAGGGGGTAGACTGGAATTGCACTTAAAGCATAGGAAAAGAGGCAGAATGTTGACAATGATGCACTTGGCCAAAAAGGGCGTATGCGTTTTTTCCTGAATATATTCAGGAAAAAACGCATACGCCCTTTTTGGCCAACCAAGCAAGCGTGTAAAGGAAATCTGCACTACAATGAAGTCTCACTGCCCCCCGGTCAAAAGGGCCATCTGAAAAAAGTGTAAAATCCAGAAAGGCAGGACAGGTCATGGAGAACAGGGAGCCTTGTTATGCTGATGGGCGGATTTAAATTGCCAACAGCCACTCTGGAAAAGTGTATGGTGTTTCCTGAAACATGTAGGAAACAAAGCAACACAGCCTATGGCACTTCCACTAATGGTCCTATAGCTTAGGGAAATTATAATCAAAAACACACAGCCACCCCAAAGTTTGGGATGGCTCTGTTTACAAGAACCTCATCTATGGTAGCAGTTAAATATCCCAGAAAGCATAAAATGGATAAAGAAGCTGTGGTACGCACGTACAATGGAATATCACTCAGCAATGAAATCTACGTCATCAGGACCGTAGCGGCAAAATGAGTAGATTCAGGTACGATGATTCTATGAGAAATAAGTCAGACAGAAAAAGAAACATCATAAGTTATCACTAATACACGGAATGTAACTTGGCTACCCATGAACTGAATTACAAAACAGAACAGGGTCTCAAATTTAGCAAACCAACTTATGCTTGCTTATGGGGAAAGGTCAGTTGGGATGCTGCATAAAACCAGAGATTGAAATTAGCACAGATACCGTTCCATAAGCCAAATATATAATAGACAAAACCTACTCCTTGCTCAACGAAATGGACTCAACACCCTATATTCAACGCCTGGGAAGATACCTGACAAGTAAGAATCTTAAAACCCATGGATTTATATGTCTCCATAAGGAAATCAAGCGTGTGTACAGTGGCCTAAAAGCAGCAGTGAAAATCCGATAAATCCCATTATCAAAATGAATTTCAAAAACAAAACACAATGACAGTGAAATAGAGAGCAATTCTTAAATAATTCATTCAGGGCTTGTGATGCAACCTGTATTTACCACATCTACACCCAGAGCTGGATGAGACATAAGGCTGGACACTTCGGGCTGATAGCATTGGTGAGGTTCGGTGAGCAAACGCAGACCCTTTGAAGTCATACTGCATGGTACCCATTCCATAGGTCCCAACTCTCCAGGTTTAAGGGATTCTTCCTTCAGCTAAAACATGCATGGGAAACCCAGAGTATGGTCCACCGTGTGATTGGGAAACGTTTTCAAATGCATTTCAGTTTTCGTCCCCTGGTACTCGGGTTCAACATTTGAACGCTTTACTAACACTCTCCCCACTTGGAGAGTCAGTGCCATTAACCTCCTGTTTGGCACAGTTTGCAATTTCTGCGCAAGATGAACAGGAATAGGGAGAAGCATTGAGAGACTAGCTGTAGGTGTCTGCACGGGCAAATTGAACGATCATTTCCCACCAGGAAGAGGAATTACCCAAAGGCTCAGCGTGCCCGGCCGGAAACATATTAGTGCCTGAAGCAATCGTGCGGTTTTGCGGCCAGCTCACAAGAAAAGGAGTTGAAGAAAGGAGCTCAGGGGCACTGTAATTCACAAACATGCAGAGTTATGAATGACAGCTATCGTCCAAAAATGTACTGAAGTAAGTCTTCAAAGAGGACTTGAAAGCGGGGCAGAATTTCAGGAAAACGATTTCAGGGGGTAGACTGGAATTGCACTTAAAGCATAGGAAAAGAGGCAGAATGTCGAAAATGATGTACTTGGCCAAAAAGGGCGTATGCGATTTTTCCTGAATATATTCAGGAAAAAACGCATACGCCCTTTTTGGCCAACCAAGCAAGCGTGTAAAGGAAATCTGCACTACAATGAAGACTCACTGCCCCCCGGTCAAAAGGGCCATCTGAAAAAAGTGTAAAATCCAGAAAGGCAGAACAGGTCTTGGAGAACAGGGAGCCTTGTTATGCTGATGGGCGGGATGTAAATTGCCAACAGCCACTCTGGAGAAATGTATGGTGTATCCTGAAACACGTAGGAAACAAAGCAACACAGCCTATGTCACTTCCACTATGGTCCTATAGCTTAGGGTACTTAAAATCACAAACACACAGCCACCCCAAAGTTTGGGATGGCTCTGTTTACAAGAACCTTTTCTACGGTACAAGTTAAATATCCGAGAATGGAAAAAATGGATAAAGAATATCTGGTACGCACGTACAATGGAATATCACTCAGCAATGAAATCTACGTCTTCAGGCCCGTAGCGGCATAATGAGTGGATTCAGGTATGATGATTCTACGAGAAATAAGTCACAGAGAAAAAGAAACATCATAAGATATCACTAATACACGGAATGTAAACTTGGCTACCCATGAACTGAATTACAAAACAGAACAGGGTCTCAAATTTAGAAAACCAACTTATGCTTGCTTATGGGGAAAGGTGAGTTGGGGTGCTGCATAAAACCAGAGATTGAAATTAGCACAGATACCGTTCCATAAGCCAAATATATAATAGACAAGACCTACACCTTGCTCAACGAAATGGACTCAACACCCCATATTCAACGCCTGGCAAGATACCTGACAAGTAAGAATCTTAAAACCCATGGATTTATATGTCTCCATAAGGAAATCAAGCGTGTGTACAGCGGCCTAAACGCAGCAGTGAAAATCCGATAAATCCCATTATCAAAATAAATTTCAAAAACAAAACACAATGACAGTTAAATAGAGAGCAATTCTTAAATAATTCATTCAGGGCTTGTGATGCAACCTGGATTTCCCACATCTACACCCAGAGCTGGGTGAGACATAAGGCTGGACACTTCGGGCTGATAGCACTGGTGAGGTTCGGTGAGCAAACGCAGACCTTTTGAAGACATACTGCATGGTACCCATTCCATGGGTTCCAAATTTCCAGGTTTAAGGGATTCTTCCTTCAGCTAAAACATGCATGGGAAACCCATAGTATGGTCCACCGTGTGATTGGGAAACGTTTTCAAATGCATCTCAGTTTTCGTCCCCTGGTACTCGGGTTCACCATTCCAGACGCTTTACTAACACTCTCCCCACTTGGAGAGTCAGTGCATTTAACCTCCTGTTTGGCACACTTTGCAATTTCTGCGCAAGATGAACAGGAATAGGGAGAAGCAATGAGAGACTAGCTGTAGGTGTCTGCACGGGCAAATGGAACACTCATTTCCGACAAGGAAGAGGAATTAAACAAAGGCTCAGCGTGCCCGGCCGGAAAGAGATTAGGGCCTGAAGCAATCCTGCGGTTTTGCGGCCAGCTCACAAGAAAGCGAGTTGAAGAAAGGAGCTCAGGGGCACTGTAATTCACAAACCTGCAGAGTTATGAATGACAGCTATCGTCCAAAAATGTATTGAATTAAGTCTTCCAAGAGGACTTGAAAGCGGGGCAGAATTTCAGGAAAACGATTTCAGGGGGTAGACTGGAATTGTACTAAAAGCATAGGAAAAGAGGCAGAATGTCGACAACGATGCACTTGGCCAAAAAGGGCGTATGCGTTTTTTCCTGAATATATTCAGGAAAAAACGCATACGCTGTTTTTGGCGAACCAAGCAAGCATGTAAAGGAAATCTGCACTACAATGAAGTCTCACTGCCCCCCCGGTCAAAAGAGCCATCTGAAAAAAGTGTAAAATCCAGAAATGCAGGACAGGTCATGGAGAACAGGGAGCCTTGTCATGCTGATGGGCGGGAGGTAAATTGCCAACAACCACTCTGGAGAAGTGTATGGTGTTTCCAGAAACACGTAGGAAACAAAGCAACACAGCTTATGGCACTTCCACTTATGGTCCTATAGCTTAGGGAAATTAAAATCAAAAACACACAGCCACCCCAGAGTTTGGGATGGCTCTGTTTACAAGAACCTCATCTACGGTAGAAGTTAAATATCCGAGAAAGCATAAAATGGATAAAGAAGTTGTGGTACGCACGTACAATGGAATATCTCTCAGCAATGAAATCTACGTCATCAGGACCGTAGCGGCATAATGAGTGGATTCAGGTACGATGATTCTATGAGAAATAAGTCAGACAGAAAAAGAAACATCATAAGTTATCACTAATACACGGAATGTAAACTTGGCTACCCATGAACTGAATTACAAAACAGAACAGGGTCTCAAATTTAGAAAACCAACTTATGCTTGCTTATGGGGAAAGGTGAGTTGGGGTGCTGCATAAAACCAGAGATTGAAATTAGCACAGATACCGTTCCATAAGCCAAATATATAATAGACAAGCCCTACTCCTTGCTCAACGAAATGGACTCAACACCCCATATTCAACGCCTCGGAAGATACCTGACAAGTAAGAATCTTAAAAGCCATGGATTTATATGTCTCCATAAGGAAATCAAGCGTGTGTACAGCGGCCTAAACGCAGCAGTGAAAATCCGATAAATCCCATTATCAAAATAAATTTCAAAAACAAAACAAAATGGCAGTGAAATTGAGAGCAATTCTTAAATAATTCATTCAGGGCTTGTGATGCAACCTGGATTTACCACATCTACACCCAGAGCTGGGTGAGACATAAGGCTGGACACTTCGGGCTGATAGCATTGGTGAGGTTCGGTGAGCAAACGCAGACCCTTTGAAGTCATACTGCATGGTACCCATTCCATAGGTCCCAACTCTCCAGGTTTAAGGGATTCTTCCTTCAGCTAAAACATGCATGGGAAACCCATAGTATGGTCCACCATGGGATTGGGAAACGTTTTCAAATGCATCTCAGTTTTCGTCCCCTGGTACTCGGGTTCACCATTCCAGACGCTTTACTAACACTCTCCCCACTTGGAGAATCAGTGCATTTAACCTCCTGTTTGGCACACTTTGCAATTTCTGCGCAAGATGAACAGGCATAGGGAGAAGCAATGAGAGACTAGCTGTAGGTGTCTGCACGGGCAAATGGAACGCTCATTTCCCACCAGGAAGAGGAATTAACCAAAAGCTCAGCGTGCCCTGCCGGAAAGAGACTAGGGCCTGAAGCAATCCTGCGGTTTTGCGGCCAGCTCACAAGAAAGCGAGTTGAAGAAAGGAGCTCAGGGGCACTGTAATTCACAAACCTGCAGAGTTATGAATGACACCTATCGTCCAAAAATGTATAGAAGTAAGTCTTCGAAGAGGACTTGAAAGCGGGGCAGAATTTCAGGAAAACGATTTCAGGGGTTAGACTGGAATTGCACTTAAAGCATAGGAAAAGAGGCAGAATGTTGACAATGATGCACTTGGCCAAAAAGGGCGTATGCGTTTTTTCCTGAATATATTCAGGAAAAAACGCATACGCACTTTTTGGCCAACCAAGCAAGCGTGTAAAGGAAATTGTCACTACAATGAAGTCTCACTGCCCCCTGGTCAAAAGGGCCATCTGAAAAAAATGTAAAATCCAGAAAGTCAGGACAGGTCATGGAGAACAGGGAGCCTTGTCATGCTGATGGGCGGGATGTAAATTGCCAACAACCACTCTGGAGAAGTGTATGGTGTTTCCAGTAACACGTAGGAAACAAAGCAACACAGCCTATGGCACTTCCACTTATGGTCCTATAGCTTAGGGAAATTAAATTCAAAAACACACAGCCACCCCAGAGTTTGGGACGGCTCTGTTTACAAGAACCTCGTCTACTGTACAAGTAAAATATCCCAGAAAGCAAAAAATGTATAAAGAAGTTGTGGTACGCACGTACAATGGAATATCACTCAGCAATGAAATCTACGTCATCAGGCCCGTAGCGGCATAATGAGTGGATTCAGGTACGATGATTCTACGAGAAATAAGTCACACAGAAAAAGAAACATCATAAGATATCACTAATACACGGAATGTAAAGTTGGCTACACATGAACTGAATTACAAAACAGAACAGGGTCTCAAATTTAGAAAACCAACTTATGCTTGCTTATGGGGAAAGGTGAGATGGGGTGCTGCATAAAACCAGAGATTGAAATTAGCACAGATACCGTTCCATAAGCCAAATATATAATAGACAAGCCCTACTCCTTGCTCAACGAAATGGACTCAACACCCCATATTCAACGCCTGGCAAGATACCTGACAAGTAAGAATCTTAAAACCCATGGATTTATATGTCTCCATAAGGAAATCAAGCGTGTTTACAGCGGCCTAAACGCAGCAGTGAAAATCCGATAAATCCCATTATCAAAATAAATTTCAAAAACAAAACAAAATGACAGTGAAATAGAGAGCAATTCTTAAATAATTCATTCAGGGCTTGTGATGCAACCTGGATTTACCACATCTACAACCAGAGCTGGGTGAGACATAAGGCTGGACACTTCGGGCTGATAGCATTGGTGAGGTTCGGTGAGCAAACGCAGACCCTTTGAAGTCATACTGCATGGTACCCATTCCAGGGGTCCCAACTCTCCAGGTTTAAGGGATTCTTCCTTCAGCTAAAACATGCATGGGAAACCCAGACTATCGTCCACCGTGTGATTGGGAAACGTTTTCAAATGCATCTCAGTTTTCGTCCCCTGGTACTCGGGTTCAACATTTGAACGCTTTACTAACACTCTCCCCACTTGGAGAGTCAGTGCATTTAACCTCCTGTTTGGCACAGTTTGCAATTTCTGCGCAAGATGAACAGGCATAGGGAGAACCAATGAGAGACTAGCTGTTGGTGTCTGCACCGGCAAATTGAACGAACATTTCCCACCAGGAAGAGGAATTAACCAAAGGCTCAGCGTGCCCGGCCGGAAACATATTAGGGCCTGAAGCAATCCTGCGGTTTTGCGACCAGCTCACAAGAAAAGGAGTTGAAGAAAGGAGCTCAGGGGCACTGTAATTCACAAACCTGCAGAGTTATGAATGACAGCTATCGTCCAAAAATGTACTGTAGTAAGTCTTCAAAGAGGACTTGAAAGCGGGGCAGAATTTCAGGAAAACGATTTCAGGGGGTAGACTGGAATTGCACTCAAAGCGTAGGAAAAGAGGCAGAATGTCAACAATGATGCACTTGGCCAAAAAGCGCGTATGCGTTTTTTCCTGAATATATTCAGGAAAAAACGCATACGCCCTTTTTGGCCAACCAAGCAAGCGTGTAAAGGAAATCTGCACTACAATGAAGTCTCACTGCCCCCCGGTCAAAAGGGCCATCTGAAAAAAGTGTAAAATCCAGAAAGACAGGACAGGTCATGGAGAACAGGGAGCCTTGTTATGCTGATGGGCGGGATGTAAATTGCCAACAGCCACTCTGGAGAAATGTATGATGTATCCTGAAACACGTAGGAAACAAAGCAACACAGCCTATGTCACTTCCACTTAAGGTCCTATAGCTTAGGGAAATTAAAATCAAAAACACACAACCAAACCAAAGTTTGGGATGGCTCTGTTTACAAGAACCTTGTCTACGGTACAAGGTAAATATCCGAGAAAGCAAAAAATGAATAAAGAAGTTCTGGTACGCACGTACAATGGAATATCACTCAGCAATGAAATCTACGTCATCAGGCCCGTAGCGGCATAATGAGTAGATTCAGGTACGATGATTCTACGAGAAATAAGTCACACAGAAAAAGAAACATCATAATATATCAGTAATACACGGAATGTAAACTTGGCTACACATAAACTGAATTACAAAACAGAACAGGGTCTCAAATTTAGAAAACCAACTTATGCTTGCTTATGGGGAAAGGTGAGTTGCGGTGCTGCATAAAACCAGAGATTGAAATTAGCACAGATACCGTTCCATAAGACAAATATATAATAGACAAGACCTACTCCTTGCTCAACGAAATGGACTCAACACCCCATAATCAACGCCTGGCAAGATACCTGACAAGTAAGAATCTTAAAACCCATGGATTTATATGTCTCCATAAGGAAATCAAGCGTGTGTACAGCGGCCTAAACGCAGCAGTGAAAATCCGATAAATCCCATTATCAAAATAAATTTCAAAAACAAAACAAAATGACAGTGAAATAGAGAGCAATTCTTAAATAATTCATTCAGGGTTTGTGATGCAACCTGGATTTACCACATCTACACCCAGAGCTGGGTGAGACATAAGGCTGGACACTTCGGGCTGATAGCATTGGTGAGGTTCGGTGAGCAAACGCAGACCCTTTGAAGTCATACTGCATGGTAACCATTCCATGGGTCCCAACTCTCCAGGTTTAAGGAATTCTTCCTTCAGCTAAAACATGCATGGGAAACCCACAGTACAGTGCACTGTGTGACCGGGAAACGTTTTCAAATGCATCTCAGTTATCGTCCCCTGGTACTCGGGTTCACCATTCCAGACGCTTTACTAACACTCTCCCCACTTGGAGAGTCAGTGCCATTAACCTCCTGTTTGGCACAGTTTGCAATTTCTGCGCAAGATGTACAGGAATAGGGAGAACCAATGAGAGACTAGCTGTAGGTGCCTGCACGGGCAAAAGGAACACTCATTTCCGACCAGGAAGAGGAATTAAACAAAGGCTCAGCATGCCCTGCCGGAAAGAGATTATGGCCTGAAGCAATCCTGCGGTTTTGCGGCCAGCTCACAAGAAAGCGAGTTGAAGAAATGAGCTCAGGGGCACTGTAATTCACAAACCTGCAGAGTTATGAATGACACCTATCGTCCAAAAATGTATTGAAGTAAGTCTTCGAAGAGGACTTGTAAGCGGGGCAGAATTTCAGGAAAACGATTTCAGGGGGTAGACTGGAATTGTACTAAAAGCATAGGAAAAGAGGCAGAATGTCGACAACGATGCACTTGGCCAAAAAGGGCGTATGCGTTTTTTCCTGAATATATTCAGAAAAAAACGCATACGCCCTTTTTGGCCAACCAAGCAAGCGTGTAAAGGAAATCTGCACTACAATGAAGTCTCACTGCCCCCCCGGTCAAAAGGGCCATCTGAAAAAAGTGTAAAATCCAGAAAGGCAGGACAGGTCATGGAGAACAGGGAGCCTTGTCATGTTGATGGTCGGGATGTAAATTGCCAACAACCACTCTGGAGAAGTGTATGGTGTTTCCAGAAACACGTAGGAAACAAAGCAACACAGCCTATGGCACTTCCACTTATGGTCCTATAGCTTAGGGAAATTAAAATCAAAAACACACAGCCACCCCAGAGTTTGGGACGGCTCTGTTTACAAGAACCTCGTCTACGGTACAAGTAAAATATCCCAGAAAGTAAAAAATGGATAAAGAAGTTGTGGTACGCACGTACAATGGAATATCACTCAGCAATGAAATCTACGTCATCAGGCCCATAGCGGCATAATGAGTGGATTCAGGTACGATGATTCTACGAGAAATAAGTCACACAGAAAAAGAAACATCATAAGATATGACTAATACACGGAATGTAAACTTGGCTACCCATGAACTGAATTACAAAACAGAACAGGGTCTCAAATTTAGAAAACCAACTTATGCTTGCTTATGGGGAAAGGTGAGTTGGGGTGCTGCATAAAACCAGAGATTGAAATTAGCACAGATACCGTTCCATAAGCCAAATATATAATAGACAAGACCTACTCCTTGCTCAACGAAATGGACTCAACACCCCATATTCAACGCCTGGCAAGATACCTGACAAGTAAGACTCTTAAAACCCATGGATTTATATGTCTCCATAAGGAAATCAAGCGTGTGTACAGCGGCCTAAACGCAGCAGTGAAAATCCGATAAATCCCATTATCAAAATAAATTTCAAAAACAAAACAAAATGACAGTGAAATAGAGAGCAATTCTTAAATAATTCATTCACGGCTTGTGATGCAACCTGGATTTACCACATCTACACCCAGAGCTGGGTGAGACATAAGGCTGGACACTTCGGGGTGATAGCATTGGTGAGGTTCGGTGAGCAAACGCAGACCCTTTGAAGTCATACTGCATGGTACCCATTCCATGGGTCCCAAATTTCCAGGTTTAAGGGATTTTTCCTTCAGCTAAAACATGCATGGGAAACCCATAGTATGGTCCACCGTGTGATTGGGAAACGTTTTCAAATGCATCTCAGTTTTCGTCCCCTGGTACTCGGGTTCAACATTTGAATGCTTTACTAACACACTCCCCACTTGGAGAGTCAGTGCCATTAACTTCCTGTTTGGCACAGTTTGCAATTTCTGCGCAAGATGAACAGGAATATGGAGAAGCAATGAGAGACTAGCTCTAGGTGTCTGCACGGGCAAATGGAACGCTCATTTCCCACCAGGAAGAGGAATTAACCAAAGGCTCAGCGTGCCCTGCCGGAAAAAGATTAGGGCCTGAAGCAATCCTGCGGATTTGCGGCCAGCTCACAAGAAAGCGAGTTGAAGAAATGAGCTCAGGGGCACTGTAATTCACAAACCTGCAGAGTTATGAATGACAGCTATCGTCCAAAAATGTATGGAAGTAAGTCTTCGAAGAGGACTTGAAAGCGGGGCAGAATTTCAGAAAAACGATTTCAGGGGGTAGACTGGAATTGTACTAAAAGCATAGGAAAAGAGGCAGAATGTCGACAATGATGCACTTGGCCAAAAAGGGCGTATGGGTTTTTTCCTGAATATATTCAGGAAAAAACGCATACGCCCTTTTTGGCCAACCAAGCAAGCGTGTAATCGAAATCTGTACTACAATGAAGTCTCACTGGCCCCCGGTCAAAAGGGCCATCTGAAAATAATGTAAAATCCAGAAAGTCAGGACAGGTCATGGAGAACAGGGAGCCTTGTCATGCTGATGGGCAGGATGTAAATTGCCAACAACCACTCTGGAGAAGTGTATGGTGTTTCCAGAAACACGTAGGAAACAAAGCAACACAGCCTATGGCACTTCCACTTATGGTCCTATAGCTTAGGGAAATTAAAATCAAAAACACACAGCCACCCCAGAGTTTGGGACGGCTCTGTTTACAAGAACCTCGTCTACGGTACAAGTAAAATATCCCAGAAAGCAAAAAATGGATAAAGAAGTTGTGGTACGCACGTACAATGGAATATCACTCAGCAATGAAATCTACGTCATCAGTCCCGTAGCGGCATAATGAGTGGATTCAGGTACGATGATTGTACGAGAAATAAGTCACACAGAAAAAGAAACATCATAAGATATGACTAATACATGGAATGTAAACTTGGCTACCCATGAACTGAATTACAAAACAGAACAGGGTCTCAAATTTAGAAAACCAACTTATGCTTGCTAATGGGGAAAGGTGAGTTGGGGTGCTGCATAAAACCAGAGATTGAAATTAGCACAGATACCGTTCCATAAGCCAAATATATAATAGACAAGACCTACTCCTTGCTAAACGAAACGGACTCAAAGCCTGGGAATATACCTGACAAGTAAGAATCTTAAAACCCATGGATTTATATGTCTCCATAAGGAAATCAAGCGTGTGTACAGCAGCCTAAACGCAGCAGTGAAAATCCGATAAATCCCATTATCAAAATAAATTTCAAAACCAAATCACATTGACAGTGAAATAGAGAACAATTCTTAAATAATTCATTCAGGGCTTGTGATGCAACCTGGATTTACCACATCTACACCCAGAGCTGGGTGAGACATAAGGCTGGACACTTCGGGCTGATAGCATTGGTGAGGTTCGGTGAGCAAACGCAGACCCTTTGAAGTCATACTGCATGGTACCCATTCCATGGGTCCCAACTCTCCAGGTTTAAGGGATTCTTCCTTCAGCTAAAACATGCATGGGAAACCCAGAGTATGATCCACCGTGTGATTGGGAAACGTTTTCAAATGCATCTCAGTTTTCGTCCCCTGGTACTCGGGTTCAACATTTGAACGCTTTACTAACACTCTCCCCACTTGGAGAGTCAGTGCCATTAACCTCCTGTTTGGCACAGTTTGCAATTTCTGCGCAAGATGAACAGGAATAGGGAGAAGCAATGAGAGACTAGCTGTTGGTGTCTGCACGGGCAAATTGAACGATCATTTCCCACCAGGAAGAGGAATTACCCAAAGGCTCAGCGTGCCCGGCCGGAAACATATTAGTGCCTGAAGCAATCCTGCGTTTGTGCGGCCAGCTCACAAGAAAAGGAGTTGAAGAAAGGAGCTCAGGGGCACTGTAATTCACAAACATGCAGAGTTATGAATGACAGCTATCGTCCAAAAGTGTACTGAAGTAAGTCTTCAAAGAGGACTTGAAAGCGGGGCAGAATTTCAGGAAAACGATTTCAGGGGGTAGACTGGAATTGTACTAAAAGCATAGGAAAAGAGGCAGAATGTCGACAATGATGCACTTTGCCAAAAAGGGCGTATGCGTTTTTTCCTGAATATATTCAGGAAAAGACGCATACGCCCTTTTTGGCCAACCAAGCAAGCGTGTAATGGAAATCTGTACTACAATGAAGTCTCACTGCCCCCCGGTCAAAAGGGCCATCTGAAAAAAATGTAAAATCCAGAAAGTCAGGACAGGTCATGGAGAACAGGGAGACTTGTCATGCTGATGGGCGGGATGTAAATTGCCAACAACCACTCTGGAGAAGTGTATGGTGTTTCCAGAAACACGTAGGAAACAAAGCAACACAGCCTATGGCACTTCCACTTATGGTCCTATAGCTTAGGGAAATTAAAATCAAAAACACACAGCCACCCCAGAGTTTGGGACGGCTCTGTTTACAAGAACCTCGCCTACGGTACAAGTAAAATATCCCAGAAAGCAAAAAATGGATAAAGAAGTTGTGGTACGCACGTACAATGGAATATCACTCAGCAATGAAATCTACGTCATCAGTCCCGTAGCGGCATAATGAGTGGATTCATGTACGATGATTCTACGAGAAATAAGTCACACAGAAAAAGAAACATCATAAGATATGACTAATACATGGAATGTAAACTTGGCTACCCATGAACTGAATTACAAAACAGAACAGGGTCTCAAATTTAGAAAACCAACTTATGCTTGCTTATGGGGAAAGGTGAGTTGGGGTGCTGCATAAAACCAGAGATTGAAATTAGCACAGATACCGTTCCATAAGCCAAATATATAATAGACAAGACCTACTCCTTGCTCAACGAAACGGACTCAAAGCCTGGGAATATACCTGACAAGTAAGAATCTTAAAACCCATGGATTTATATGTCTCCATAAGGAAATCAAGCGTGTGTACAGCAGCCTAAATGCAGCAGTGAAAATCCGATAAATCCCATTATCAAAATAAATTTCAAAACCAAAACACATTGACAGTGAAATAGAGAGCAATTCTTAAATAATTCATTCAGGGCTTGTGATGCAACCTGGATTTACCACATCTACACCCAGAGCTGGGTGAGATATACGGCTGGACACTTCGGGCTGATAGCATTTGTGAGGTTCGATGAGCAAACGCAGACCCTTTGTAGTCATACTGCATGGTACCCATTCCATGGTTCCCAGCTCTCCAGGTTTAAGGGATTCTTCCTTCAGCTAAGACATGCATGGGAAACCCAGAGTATTGTCCACCGTGTGATTGGGAAACGTTTTCAAATATATCTCAGTTTTCGAACCCTGGTACTCGGGTTCACCATTCCAGACACTTTACTAACATTCTCCCCACTTGGAGAGTCAGTGCCTTTAACCTCCTGTTTGGCACAGTTTGCAATTTCTACGCAAGATTAACAGGAATAGGGAGAAACAATGAGAGACTAGCTGTAGGTGTCTGCACGGGCAAATGGAACGCTCATTTCCCACCAGGAAGAGGAATTCCCCAAAGGCTCAGTGTGCCCTGACGGAAACATATTAGGGCCTGCAGCAATCCTGCGGTTTTGCGGCCAGCTCACAAGAAAGCGAGTTCAGGAAACGAGCTCAGGGGCACTGTAATTCACAAACCTGCAGAGTTATGAATGACAGCTATCGTCCAAAAATGTATTGAAGTAAGTCTTCGAAGAGGACTTGAAAGCGGGGCAGAATTTCAGGAAAACGATTTCAGGGGGTAGACTGGAATTGCACTTAAAGCATAGGAATAGAGGCAGAATGTCGACAATGATGCACTGGCCAAAAAGTGCGTATGCGTTTTTTCCTGAATATATTCAGGAAAAAACGCATACGCCATTTTTGGCCAAGCAAGCAAGCAGGTAAATGAAATCTGCACTACAATGAAGTCTCACTGCCCCCCGGTCAAAAGGGGCATCTGAAAAAGTGTAAAATTCAGAAAGGCAGGACAGGTCATGGAGAACAGGGAGACTTGTTATGCTGATGGGGGGGATGTAAATTGCAAACAGCCACTCTGGAGAAGTGTATGGGGTTTCCTTCAACACGTAGGAAACAAAGCAACAGAGCCTATGTCACTTCCACTTATGGTCCTATAGCTTAGGGAAATTAAAATCAAAAACACACAGCCACCCCAAAGTTTGGGACAGCTCTGTTGACAAGAACGTCGTCTACGGTACAATTTAAATATCCCAGAATGTGAAAAATGGTTAAAGAAGTTGTGGTACGCACGTACAATGGAATATCACTCACCAATGAAATCTATGTCATCAGGCCCGTCGCGGCATATTGAGTGGATCCAGGTACGATGATTCTAAGTGAAATAAGTCACACAGAAAATGAAACATCATAAGATATCACTAATATACGGAATGTAAACTTGGCTACACATGAACTGAATTACAAAACAGAACAGGGTCTCAAATTTAGAACACCAACTTATGCTTGCTTATGGGGAAAGGTGAGGTGGGATGCTGCATAAAACCAGAGATAGAAATTAGCACACATACCTTTCCATAAGCCAAATATGTAATAGTCAAGACTTACACCTTGCTCAACGAAATGGACTAAACACACCATATTCAACTCCTAGGATTACACATGACTAGTAAGAATCTTCAAACCCATGGATTTATATGTCTCCGTAAGAGAATCAAGTGTGTGTACAGCTGCATGAAGGCAGCAGAGAAAATCCGATAAATCCCATTATCAAAATAAACTACAAAAACAAACACAATGACAGTGAAATAGAGAGCAATTCTTAAATAATTCATTCAGGGCTTGTGATGCAACCTGGATTTACCACATCTACACCTAGAGCTGAGTGAGACATAAGGTTCGACACTTTGGGCTGATAGCATTGGTGAGGTTCGGTGAGAAAATGCAGGCCATTTGAAGTCATACTGCATGGTACCCATTGCATGGGTCCCACCTCTCCAGGTTTAAGGGATTCTTCCTTCAGGTAAAACACGCATGGGAAACCCAGAATATGGTCCACCGTGTGACCGGGAAACCTTTTTAAATGCATCTCAGTTTTCTTCCCCTCATACTCGGTTTTACCATTCCAGACGCTTTACTAACTCTTTCCCCAATTGGAGAGTCAGTGCCTTTAACCTCCTGTTTGGCACAGTTTGGAATTTCTGAGCAAGATGAACAGGAATAGGGAGAACCAATGAGAGATTAGCTGTAGGTGTCTGCACGAGCAAATTTAACGCTCATTTCCCATCAGGAAGAGGAATTAGCCAAAGGCTCAACATGCCGTGCCGGAACCAGATTAGGGCCTGAAGCAATCCTGCGGTTTTGCGGCCAGCTCACAAGAAAGCGAGTTGAAGAATGGAGCTCAGGGGCACTGTAATTCACAAACCTGCAGAGTTATAAATGACAGCTATCGTCCAAAAATATATTGAAGTAAGGCTGCAAAGAGGACTTGAACGCGGGGCAGAATTCCAGGAATACGATTTCAGGAGGTAGATGGGAAGTCCTCTGAAAGTATAGGAGAAGAGGCAGAACTTCGACAATGATGCACTTGGTCAAAAAGGGCATATGCGTTTCTTCCAGGGCCCTCATTAAAGAGGGTAGGAGGCTCCCAGCATGCTTCAGTGGCCAACAGAGGGCCTACGTCGCCAAGGCGACGTGAGCCATCCAGGCAGGAGTGACCTCACATCAGAGCGCCCACCTCACAGAAGAGTAAGGAACCCAGTCATGATCAGACTCTCACCAGAGTGCCCACATAAGCAAGGGGCTGGGAATCAGGCACGAGTGTCCTCACACCCGTGGGGCCACATCATCGAAAGCTGAGGTACCCAGCACATGTGGCCTCAAACCAGAAGACCCACATCACCATGGGTCTCAGAGCGAGGCAGGCAGGATTAACCTCAAAACACATGGCCCATTGTATAAAAAGGTGAGGAATCCAGCAGTTGGAACATCCCAGCAGGCGGCCCAGAGCACCGAGGCTATGGGATCCAGGCAGTGATGAACTCACAACAGAGGGCCCTCATCGTGATACTGTAAGCAACCCAGCCGTTGTGACCTCAGAGCACAAGGCCCACATCCCCATGGGGAAGGGAACCAAGCAGGAGTGTCATCGCACCAGTGGGCACACAACAGAAAATGTGGAGAGCCCAGCAGTTAGGGCCGGACGCCAGAGGGCCCTCATCACTGAGGAGAGGAGGCTCCCAGCAAGCTCCAACTTCTACCAGAGGGCCGACGTCGCCAATGCGGGGTGTGCCAGCCAGGCAGGAGTGACCTCAGAGCAGAGGGCCAACCACACAAAAGTGTGAGGAACCCAAAGAGGATCAGACTCTCACCAGAGGGCCCACATCACCAAGGGAATGGAAACCAGGCAGGAGTGTCCTCACACCAGTGGGGCCACATCACCGAAATGTGACGGACCCAGCACACGTGGCCTCAAACTACAGGACACACATCACCAAGGGGCTGGGAGTGAGGCAGGCAGGAGGAGCCTCAAAACAGAGGGCCCATTGCGTAAAAAAGGTGAGGATTCCTGCAGTTGGAACCTCCCAGCAGGCGGCCAGGAGCAGCGAGGCTAGGGGATCCAGGCCTGACTGAACTCAAAACAGAGGGCCCACATTCTGACACTGTGAGCAACCCAGCCGTTGGGACCACAGAGCAGAAATCCCACATCCCCTAGGGAAGGGACCCTGGCTGGAGTGTACTCACACGACAGGGCGCACATCAGAAAATTTTGGGAGCCCATGAGTTAGGGCCTGACGCCAGAGGGCCCTCATTACCGAGGGGAGGAGACTCCCAGCAGGCACCAACTCCCAACTGAGGGCCCACATCGCCAACGTGACGTGTGCCAGCCAGGCAGGAGTGACCTCACAGCAGAGGGCCCACCTCCCAGAAGTGTGAGGAATCCAGACAGGATCAGACTCTCACAAGAGGGCCCCAATCACCAAGGGGATGGGAAGCAGGCAGGAGTGTCCTCACACCAGTGGGGCCACATCAATAAAGGTGAGGAAACCGGTACATGTGGCCTTAAACCAGAGGACCTACATCACAAAGGGGCTGGGAGTGAGTCAGGAAGTAGGAGCATAAAAACACAGGACCCAAAGAATAAAAAAGGTAAGGAATCCAGCAGTAGGAACCTCCCAGCAGTCGGCTCAGAGCACAGAGTCTATGGGATCTAGGCCTGAGTGAACTAACACCAGAGAGCCAACATCATGAAACGGTGAACAACACAGGTGTTGGGACCTTAGAGCAGAAGGCCCACATGCCCATGGGGATGGGAACCTCGCAGGAGTGTCCTCGCACCACTTAGCACGTATCAGAAAATGTGGGTACCCAGCAGTTAGGGCCTGACGCTAGAGGGCCCCCATCACCGAGGGGAGGAGGCTCCCAGCAGGCTCCAAGTGCCACAAGAGGGCCGACTTCGCCAAGGCGGGGTGTGCCAGCCAGGCAGGAGTGACCTCACAGCAGAGGGCCCACCTCACAGAAGGGTGAGGAACCCAGCCAGGATGAGACTCTCACCAGAGGGCCCACATCATCAAGGGGATAGGAAGCAGGCAGGAGTGTCCTCACACCAGTGTGGCCACATCATCCAAAGGCGAGGGACCCAGCACACGTGGCCTCACACCAGAGGACACACATCACCAAGGGACTGGGAGTGAGGCAGGCAGGAGGAGTCTCAAAACAGAGGGTCCATAGAAGAAAAAAGGTGAGGAATCCCGCAGTTGGAACCTCCCAGCAGGTGGCCAGGAGCAGCGAGGCTATGGGATCCAGGCCGGAGAGAACTCACAGCAGAGGGCCCTCATCATGAAACTGAGCAACCCACGGTTGGGACCTCAGAGCAGAAGGCCCACATTCCCATGGGGTTGGGAACCTGGCAGGAGTGTACTCGAACCACAGGGCGCATATCAGAAAATATTGGGAGCCCAGGAATTAGGGCCTGACGCCAGAGGGCCCTCATTACCAAGGGCAGGAGACCCCCAGCAGGCACCAAATCCCACCAGAGGGCCGACTTCGCCAAGGCGGGGTGTGCCAGCCAGGCAGGAGTGACGTCAGAGAAGAGGGCCCACCTCACAGAAGTGTGAGGAACCCAACCAGGATCAGACTCTCAGCGGATGGCCCACATCACCAAGGGGATGGGAACCAGGCAGGAGTGTCCTCACACCAGTGGGGCCACATCAGCCAAAGGTGAGGAACCCAGCACATGTGGCCTCAAACCACAGGACACACATCACCAAGGGGCTGGGAGTGAGGCAGGTGTCCGGAGGGGCACATTTAACTCTAATTTCCCACCAGGAAGAGGAATTAACCAAAGGCTCAGAGTGCCGTGCCAGACCCTGATTATGGCCTAAAGCAAACCTGCGGTTCTGTGGCCAGCTTTCAAGGAAACGAGTTAAGAAAGGAAATCACAGGCACTGTAATTCACAAACCTGCAGAGTTATAAATGACAGCTATTGGCAAAAATATACTGAAGTAAGTCTGCAAAGAGGACTTCAAAACGAGGCAGAATTGCAGGAATCATATTTCAGGAGGTAGATTGGAATTGCGTTTAAAGCATGTGAAAAGCGGCAGATCTTTGACAGTGATGCACTTGGACAAAAGTGCGTAAACATTTTTTCCTGAATATATTCAGGAAAAAACACATATGCCCTTTTTGGCCAACCAAGCACTCGAGCAATGGAAATCCGCACTACAATGAAGTCTCATTTCCCATTCGTCAAAAGGGCCATCTGAAAAAAGTGTAAAAACCAGAAACACAGGACAGGCCATGGAGAACAGGGAGCCTTGTTATGCTGATGGGCGGGATGTAAATTGCCAACAGACACTCTGGAGATGTTTATGGTGTATCCTGAAACATCTGAAAAACAAAGCTACAGACCCTAGGGCACTTCCACTTTTGGCCCTATAGCTTAGGAAAATTAAAATCAACAAGACACAGCCAACACCAAAGTTAGGGCTGCTGTGTTTACAAGAACCTTGAGTCCAGTACAAATTAAATATCCCAGAAAGAAAAATATGGATAAAGGAGTTGTGCTACTTACGAACAATGGAATATCACTCAGCAATGAAATCAATGTCATCAGGCCTGTAGCAGCAAATTGAGTGGATTTAAGTATGATGATTCTAAGAGAAATATGTCACACAGAGAAAGGTAATTATCATAAGATATCACTAATAGAGAGAGTGTAAACTTGGCTACACATAAACTGAATTCCAAAACCGAACAGAGTCTCACATTTAGATAAAAACTTATGCTTGCTTAAGGGGAAAGTTGAGTTGCGGTGCTGTATAAAACCAGAGATTGAAATTAGCACACATACCGTTCCATAAGCCAAATATGTAATAGACAAGACCTACTCTTTGCTCAACGAAATAGACTCATCCATGGTGTATCACCTCACACCTGTTAGAATGGGCATCATCAGAAAATCTACAAACAACAAATGCTGGAAAGGGTGTGGAGATAAGGAACCCTCTTCCGCTATTGTTGGGAATGAAATTGATACAGTCACTGTGGAGAAAGTTATGGAGTTTCTTATAAAACTAAGAATAGAATTACCATATGATACAGCAGTCCCACTACAGGGCATATACCCAGACAAAACCATAAATCAAAAAGAGACATTCACCGCAATGTTCATTGCATCACTATTTACAATATCCAGGTAATGGAAGCAACCTAAATGCCCACAGACAGACGAATGCATAAAGATGTGGTACATATATAAAATGGAATATTACTAAGCCATAAAAAGGAATGAAATTGGGTCATTTGTAGAGACGTTGATGGATCTAGAGACTGTCATACAGAGTGAAGTAAGTCAGAAAGAGAAAAAGAAATCTTGTCTATTAATGGCTATATGTGGAACCTAGACAAATTGTACAGATGAACCGTTTTGCAAGGCAGAAATAGAGCAACAGATGAAGACAACAAACGTATGGACACCAAGGGGGGAAAGCTGTTGGGGGGTGGTGGTGGGAGGAGTTGAGAGATTGGGATTGGCATGTATACATTTATATGTATAAAATAGATAACCAAAAAGAACCTGCTGTATAAAAAAATAAAATAAAATTCAAATTACAAAAAGTAAAACAGAAAAAATATTCTTCCCTTCACATACATGTATTTATATGAATAAATTATTTCCATGCTTATATCTGTAAATACAAAAAAGAGGAATAAAATCTACCTTGAACCAAAAAAGAAAAAAAAACAGAACCCACCAGCTACACAGAGGAAAACCGTATCAGGGCACTTGCTCCAGTTGTAAACAATTCTGAAGTTGGTCGGTGGTGGGGAATCATCTCCCATTCAGCCAGCAGGCCCCACGCAACAAGTGTCCTCATTGCAAAGCTGGGGGACCGTGCCGAGGCATCTGTGAGTAAACGTGGGCTGAGCCCCAGGCCAGCTGCTGCTGAAATGTTCCCACCCTTCCCAGGTAAAACACCTGAATATGTACAAGGACTTGAAAGCCTAGAGGAAGGGCCATGGAGCCACATGAGCGACAGCATGCCAGCCGACTTGGTGCCTGCAGGCCAGCCAGGATGGTCCTGGTCCTGGGTGCTCTTCTGGAAGCTTTCCATTTCCCTGCCTGAGATACCCCTGCTGTCCCGGCCCCCACTGCTTTCTTCCTCACTCACCTCTGCCCAGGGAGAAATTCCAGCGGCAGGTATGGGTGACACATCCTCTTCTTTAGCAGGTGGCATCTTGGCAACTGCTGCAGAAAGTCCAGCAGAGCCCCACTCACACTGGGCCACCCACAAAGCCGTGGCCTCTCACTCCCTCCCACCAGTCCAGCCCCAAGACTGCTGACAGGGCAGAGAAAATGGCGTCAGGCACAGCTGCAGGGACTCTTGCTGCCTGGAGCGGTGTTTATATTGATCTGAACCCAGGCACACCTGGGGAGGGCTGGCCGGCACGGTCAGGCTTCCCAGGCCAGCCAATAATCACCCCTCAGGGGCTCACAGTTGCAGAAACTGGAACTTGCTGAATCGGCCAGGTCCAAGGAACAGGTGTGGGCTCCTGAGAGTCAGGATAGACAAGGGGCTGCAGCTCTGGCTTGTTTTCTAATTATATTATCTGGCCCATGAGTGGGAGACAACTTCAAGAAAACCCTCTCCTAATGAGAGGAACCCAGGAGTCAGGGAGAGGAGGGGTGGCTGGTGGGTGGAGACAGAGGCCTGGTGCCCCGGGTGCAGTGGAAGTCTCTGGAAGACCAGGTGGAGGGAGGCCACACAGAGTGATGCCCAGGGTCACAGACCTGTCGGAGCTGCTGTTTGTTAGTTCAAGTCCTGCTCTGAGGTGCTCTGTGTCAGATCTGAGTGACAGGTGAGATGGGAGTGCTCTGCAATGAGGGCGATATGCACGGTTCCTGTGTTCCCAGCCCTGCCATGGTACCTGCAAGGGTAGCTCTGTATCCTGGGAGGGGCCTGACCACGAGAGCCCCATGGGCTGCAGGGGGACCTGCCCAGGGAACCCCATATCCTGGGAGGGTCCTGAACACGAGAGCCCCGTGGGCTGGGTTGGGGTACCTGCCCAGGTGAGCTCCATATCCTGGGATTGGCCTGACCTCGAGAGCCCCATGGGCTGCTGGAGTCCTGGTAAAGGATGTCAGGACAGTCAGTGAAGCCACCGAGGATATACCTCCAGTAGTTCCTAAATCCTACACCCTGCTGGTCATTCTACCAACCACCAGGACATGGTATTCTGTATTAGTCTTCAATGATGCCTTCTTTTGTATTCTATTAGTCCCAGAGTCACAAGAAATTTTGGCTTGTGAGTGGCAGGACTCAACATACAGCTAAAACAATACTTCCGGGCCGTGTTGCCCCAAGGGTTCAAAAATTCCCACACCATCTTTGGGGAAAGCTCAGCTAAAGACCTAAAAGTTCTACCTCTGGAAAAGGAAACACTCCTTCAATATGCAGACGACATTCTGATCGCCAGCCCTACTAAGGAGACCTCTGAACTACGAAGCCAATAAAGGATACAAGTTGTCCAAGAAAAAGCTCAAATATCACAGACTACGGTGACCTGCCTGGGCTTCATTCTCACAGAAGGTCGGAGAAGCCCATCCCAGGAAAGGGAAGAAACAATTTACAGCCTTACCCATTTCTAAAACTAGAAGACAGCTTAGGGGTTCCTGGGGAGGCCAGGGTTTGCTGCTTCTGGATCCCTAACTACAGTCTACTAGCTCGGCCTCTATATGAAACACTGAAAGGAAAAGGTGATGATCCTTTTGAATAGAATGCAGAAGTGGCCTTTCAAGAATGGAAAGAGCAGTCAATTCAGACCCTTGCCCTGGAACTCCCTAATTTAGCTAAACCCTTTGACCTTTACATTCCTGGTGAACGGTGAATCGCCATTGGAGTATTAGTGCAAAACCTGGGACCACTTGAAATGGAACAATGCAAGAATGCGATCCAGGTAGGATAAACTACGGTCACCAAGGGGATTGGCCCACCACCACATCTGGCCAAGATACTGGCAGTATCTGATAACCTGGAAATCAGCAGCCCAAAAGGCCACCTCCCTCCTAAGGAAAAAGGAACCCTCGTGGTGATCCTAACCCCCAACCATGCCCTGAAGTTGCAGGGTTGGCTCCGTGGGCACACTGATCTTGAGTGAGGAGGCCTTCCAAATCCAACCTCCATAGAGATAACCGGGGCAAAGGGGCACCATGACGACTCATGTGAAGGTGTCTGAACATGGAAATTTAACGCTCATTTCCCACCAGGAAGAGGAATTAACCAAAGGCTCAGCATGCCATGCCGGAACCATATTAGGGCCTGAAGCAATCCTGCGGGTTTGTGGCCAGCTCACAAGAAAGCGAGTTGAAGAAAGGAGCTCAGGGGCACTGTAATTCACAAACCTGCAGAGTAATGAATGACAGCTATCGTCCAAAAATGTTTTGAAGTAAGTCTTCGAAGAGGACTTGAAATCGGGGCAGAATTTCAGGAAAACGATTTCAGGGGGTAGACTGGAATTGCACTTAAAGAATAAGATTAGAGGCAGAATGTGGACAATGATGCACTTGGCAAAAAAGGGCGTATGCGTTTTTTCCTGAATATATTCAGGGAAAAACGCATACGCACTTTTTGGCCAACCAAGCAACCGTGTAAAGAAATGTGTACTACAATGAAGTCTCACTGCCCCCCGGTCAAAAGGGCCATCTGAAAAATGTGTAAATTCCAGAAAGGCACGACAGGTCATGGAGAACAGGGAGCCTTGTTATGCTGATGGGCGGGATGTAAATTGCCAACAGCCACTCTGGAGAAGTGTATGGTGTTTACTGAAACACGTAGGAAACAAAGCAACACAGCCTATGGCACTTCCACTTATGGTCCTATAGCATAGAGAAATTAAAATCAAAAACACACAGCCACCCCAAAATTTGGGATGGCTCTGTTTACAAGAACCTCGTCTACGGTACAAGTTAAATATCCGAGAAAGCAAAAAATGGATAAAGAAGTTGTGGTACGCACGTACAATGGAATATCACTCAGCAATAAAACCTACGTCATCAGGCCCGTAGTGGCATAATGAGTGGATTCAGGTACGATGATTCTACGAGTAATAAGTCACACAGAAAAAGAAACATCATAAGATATCACTAATACACGGAATGTAAACTTGGCCACACATGAACTGAATTACAAAACAGAACAGGGTCTCAAATTTAAAAAACCAACTTATGCTTGCTTATGGGGAAAGGTGAGTTGGGGTGCTGAATAAAAGCAGAGATTGAAATTAGCACAGATACCATTCCATAAGCCAAATATATAATAGACAATACCTACTCCTTGCTCAACGAAATGGACTCAACACCCCATATTCAACGCATGGGAATATACCTGACAATTAAGAATCTTAAAACCCATGGATTTATATGTCTCCATAAGGAAATCAAGCGTGTGTACAGCGGCCTAAATGCAGCAGTGAAAATCCGATAAATCCCATTATCAAAATAAATTTCAAAAACAAAACACAATGACAGTGAAATAGAGAGCAATTCTTAAATAATTTATTCAGGGCTTGTGATGCAACATGGATTTACCACATCTACACCCAGAGCTGGGTGAGACATAAGGCTGGGCACTTCGGGCTGATAGCATTGGTGAGGTTCGATGAGCAAACGCAGACCCTTTGAAGTCATACTGCATGGTACCCTTTCCATGGGTCCCAACTCTCCAGGTTTAAGGGATTCTTCCTTCAGCTAAAACATGCATTGGAAACCCAGACTATCGTCCGCCGTGTGATTGGGAAACGTTTTCAAATGCATCTCAGTTTTCGTCCCCTGGTACTCGGGTTCACCATTCCAGACGCTTTACTAACACCCTCCCCACTTGGAGAGTCAGTGCCTTTAACCTCCTGTTTGGCACAGTTTTCAATTTCTGTGCAAGATGAACAGGCATAGGGAGAACCAATGAGAGACTAGCTGTTGGTGTCTGCACGGGCAAATTGAACGCTCATTTCCCACCAGGAAGAGGAATTAACCAAAGGCTCAGCATGCCCGGCCGGAAACAGATTATGGCCTGAAGCAATCCTGCGGTTTTGCGGCCAGCTCACAAGAAAACGAGTTGAAGAAAGGAGCTCAGGGGCACTGTAATTCACAAACCTGCAGAGTTATGAATGACAGCTATCGTCCAAAAATGTACTGAAGTAAGTCTTCAAAGAGGACTTGAAAGCGGGGCAGAATTTCAGGAAAACGATTTCAGGGGGTAGACTGGAATTGCAATTAAAGCATAGGAAAAGAGGCAGAATGTCGACAATGATGCACTTGGCCAAAAAGGGCGTATGCGTTTTTTCCTGAATATATTCAGGAAAAAACGCATACGCGCTTTTTGGCCAACCAAGCAAGCGTGTAAAGGAAATCTGCACTACAATGAAGTCTCACTGCCCCCCGGTCAAAAGGGCCATCTGAAAAAAGTGTTAAATCCAGAAAGACAGGACAGGTCATGGAGAACAGGGAGCCTTGTTATGCTGATGGGCGGGATGTAAATTGCCAACAGCCACTCTGGAGAAATGTATGATGTATCCTGAAACACGTAGGAAACAAAGCAACACAGCCTATGGCACTTCCACTTATGGTCCTATAGCTTAGGGAAATTCAAATCAAAAACACACAACCACCCCAAAGTTTGGGATGGCTCTGTTTACAAGAACCTTGTCTACGGTACAAGTTAAATATCCGAGAAAGGAAAAAATGGATAAACAAGTTCTGGTACGCACGTACAATGGAATATCACTCAGCAAAGAAATCTACGTCTTCAGGCCCATAGCGGCATAATGAGTGGATTCAGGTATGATGATTCTACGAGAAATACGTCACACAGAAATAGAAACATCATAATATATAAGTAATACACGGAATGTAAACTTGGCTACACATAAACTGAATTACAAAACAGAACAGGGTCTCAAATTTAGAAAACCAACTTATGCTTGCCAATGGGGAAAGGTGAGTTGGGGTGCTGCATAAAACCAGAGATTGAAATTAGCACAGATACCGTTCCATAAGCCAAATATATAATAGACAAGACCTACTCCTTGCTCAACGAAATGGACTCAACTCCCCATATTCAACGCCTTGCAAGATACCTGACAAGTAAGAATCTTAAAACCCATGGATTTATATGTCTCCATAATGAAATCAAGCGTGTGTACAACGGCCTAAATGCAGCAGTGAAAATCCGATAAATCCCATTATCAAAATAAATTTCAAAGACAAAACACAATGACAGTGAAATAGAGAGCAATTCTTAAATAATTCATTCAGGGCTTGTGATGCAACCTGGATTTACCACATCTACACCCAGAGCTGGGTGAGACATAAGGCTGGGCACTTAGGGCTGATAGCATTGGTGAGGTTCGGTGAGCAAACGCAGACCCTTTGAAGTCATACTGCATGGTACCCATTCCATGGGTCCCAACTCTCCAGGTTTAAGGGATTCTTCCTTCAGCTAAAACGTGCATGAGAAACCCACAGTACAGTGCACTCTGTGACCGGGAAACGTTTTCAAATGCATCTCAGTTTTCGAACCCTGGTACTCGGGTTCACCATTCCAGACACTTTACTAACATTCTCCCCACTTGGAGAGTCAGTGCCTTTAACCTCCTGTTTGGCACAGTTTGCAATTTCTACGCAAGATTAACAGGAATAGGGAGAAACAATGAGAGACTAGCTGTAGGTGTCTGCACGGGCAAATGGAACGCTCATTTCCCACCAGGAAGAGGAATTCACCAAAGGCTCAGTGAGCCCTGACGGAAACAGATTAGGGCCTGCAGCAATCCTGCGGTTTTACGGCCAGCTCTCAAGAAAGTGAGTTGAGGAAACGAGCTCAGGGGCACTGTAATTCACAAACCTGCAGAGTTATGAATGACAGCTATCGTCCAAAAATGTATTGAAGTAAGTCTTCTAAGAGGACTTGAAAGCGGGGCAGAATTTCAGGAAAACGATTTCAGGGGGTAGACTGGAATTGCACTTAAAGCATAGGAATAGAGGCAGAATGTCGACAATGATGCACTGGCCAAAAAGTGCGTATGCGTTTTTTCATGAATATATTCAGGAAAAAACGCATACGCCATTTTTGGCCAAGCAAGCAAGCAGGTAAATGAAATCTGCACTACAATGAAGTCTCACTGCCCCCCGGTCAAAAGGGGCATCTGAAAAAGTGTAAAATCCAGAAAGGCAGGACAGGTCATGGAGAACAGGGAGACTTGTTATGCTGATGGGGGGGATGTAAATTGCAAACAGCCACTCTGGAGAAGTGTATGGGGTTTCCTGAAACACGTAGGAAACAAAGCAACAGAGCCTATGTCACTTCCACTTATGGTCCTATAGCTTAGGGAAATTAAAATCAAAAACACACAGCCACCCCAAAGTTTGGGACAGCTCTGTTTACAAGAACGTCGTCTACGGTACAAGTTAAATATCCCAGAATGTGAAAAATGGTTAAAGAAGTTGTGGTACGCACGTACAATGGAATATCACTCAGCAATGAAACCTACGTCATCAGGCCCGTAGCGGCATAATGAGTGGATTCAGGTACGATGATTCTACGAGTAATAAGTCACACAGAAAAAGAAACATCATAAGATATCACTAATACACGGAATGTCAACTTGACCACACATGAACTGAATTACAAAACAGAACAGGGTCTCAAATTTAAAAAACCAACTTATGCTTGCTTATGGGGAAAGGTGAGTTGGGGTGCTGAATAAAAGCAGAGATTGAAATTAGCACAGATACCCTTCCATGAGCCAAATATATAATAGACAAGACCTACTCCTTGCTCAACGAAATGGACTCAACACCCCATATTCAACGCATGGGAATATACCTGACAAGTAAGAATCTTAAAACCCATGGATTTATATGTCTCCATAAGGAAATCAAGCGTGTGTACAGCGGCCTAAACGCAGCAGTGAACATCCGATAAATCCCATTATCAAAATGAATTTCTAAAACAAAACACAATGACAGTGAAATAGAGAGCAATTCTTAAATAATTCATTCAGGGCTTGTGATGCAACCTGGATTTACCACATCTACACCCAGAGCTGGGTGAGACATAAGGCTGGACACTTCGGGCTGATAGCATTGGTGAGGTTCGGTGAGCAAACGCAGACCCTTTGAAGTCATACTGCATGGTACCCATTCCATGGGTCCCAACTCTCCAGGTTTAAGGGATTCTTCCTTCAGCTAAAACATGCATGGGAAACCCACAGTACAGTGCACTGTGTGACCGGGAAACGTTTTCAAATGCATCTCAGTTTTCGTCCCCTGGTACTCAGGTTCATCATTCCAGACGCTTTACTAACACTCTCCCCACTTGGAGAGTCAGTGCCATTAACCTCCTGTTTGGCACAGTTTGCAATTTCTGCGCAAGATGTACAGGAATAGGGAGAACCAATGAGAGACTAGCTGTAGGTGCCTGCACGGGCAAATGGAACGCTCATTTCCGACCAGGAAGAGGAATTAAACAAAGGCTCAGCGTTCCCCCCCGGAAAGAGATTATGGCCTGAAGCAATCCTGCGGTTTTGCGGCCAGCTCACAAGAAAGAGAGTTGAAGAAAGGAGCTCAGGGGCACTGCAATTCACAAACCTGCAGAGTTATGAATGACAGCTATCGTCCAAAAGTGTATTGAAGTAAGTCTTCGAAGAGGACATGAAAGCGGGGCAGAATTTCAGGAAAACGATTTCAAGGGGTAGACAGGAATTGCACTTAAAGCATACGAAAAGAGGCAGAATGTCTACAATGATGCACTTGGCCAAAAAGGGCGTATGCGGTTTTTCCTGAATATATTCAGATAAAAACGCATACGCACTTTTTTGCCAACGAAGCAAGTGTTTAAAGGAAATCTGCACTACAATGAAGTCTCACTGCCCCCCGGTCAAAAGAGCCATCTGAAAAATGTGTAAAATCCAGAAAGGCACGACAGGTCATGGAGAACAGGGAGCCTTGTTATGCTGATGGGCGTGATGTAAATTGCCAACAGCCACTCTGGAGAAGTTTATGGTGTTTCCTGAAACACGTAGGAAACAATGCAACACAGCCTATGGCACTTCCACTTATGGTCCTATAGCTTAGGGAAATTAAAATCAAAAACACAGCCACCCCAAAGTTTGGGACGGCTCTGTTTACAAGAACCTCTTCTACGATACAAGTTAAATATCCGAGAAAGCAAAAACTGTATAAAGCCGTTGTGGTACGCACGTACAATGGAATATCACTCAGCAATGAAATCTACGTCATCAGGCCCGTAGCGGCATAATGAGTGGATTCAGGTACGATGATTCTACGAGAAATAAGTCACACAGAAAAAGAAACATCATAAGATATCACTAATACACGGAATGTAAACTTGGCTACACATGAACTGAATTACAAAACAGAACAGGGTCTCAAATTGAGAAAACCAACTTATGCTTGCTTATGGGGAAAGGTGAGTTGGGGTGCTGCATAAAACCAGAGATTGAAATTAGCACAGGTACCGTTCCATAAGCCAAATATATAATAGACAAGACCTACTCCTTGCTCAACGAAATGGACTCAACACCCCATATTCAACGCCTTGCAAGATACCTGACAAGTAAGAATCTTAAAAGCCATGGATTTATATGTCTCCATAAGGGAATCAAGCGAGTGTACAGCGGCCTAAACGCAGCAGTGAAAATCCGATAAATCCCATTATCAAAATAAATTTCAAAAACAAAACACAATGACAGTGAAATAGAAAGCAATTCTTAAATAATTCATTCAGGGCTTGTGATGCAACCTGGATTTACCACATCTACACCCAGAGCTGGGTGAGACATAAGGCTGGACACTTAGGGCTGATAGCATTGGTGCGGTTCGGTGAGCAAACGCAGACCCTTTGAAATCACCCTGCATGGTATCCATTCCATGGGTCCCAAATCTCCATGTTTAAGGGATTCTTCCTTCAGGTAAAACATGCGTGGGAAACCCAGAGTATGGTCCACCGTGTGATTGGGAAACGTTTTCAAATGCATCTCAGTTTTCGTTCCCTGGTACTCGGGTTCACCATTCCAGACGCTTTACTAACACTCTCCCCACTTGGAGAGTCAGTGCCTTTAAACTCCTGTTTGGCACAGTTTGCAATTTCTGCGCAAGATGAACAGGAATAGGGAGAACCAATGAGAGACTAGCTGTAGTTGTCTGCACGGGCAATTGGAACGCTCATTTACCACCAGGAAAAGGAATTTGCCAAAGGCTCAGCGTGCCCTGCCGGAAACAGATTAGTCCTTGAAGCAATCCTGCAGTTTTGCGGCCAGCTCACAAGAAAGCGAGTTGAAGAAAGGAGCTCTGGGACACCGTAATTCACAAACCTGCAGAGTTATGAATGACAGCTATCATCCAAAAATGTACTGAAGTAAGTCTTCGAAGAGGACTTGAAAGCGGGACAGAATTTCAGGAAAACTATTTCAGGGGGCAGACTGGAATTGCACTTACAGCATAGGAAACGAGGCAGAATGTCGACAATGATGCACTTGGCCAAAAAGAGCGTATGCGTTTTTTCCTGAATATATTCAGGAAAAAACGCATATGCCGTTTTTGGACAACCAAGCAAGCGTGTAAAGGAAATCTGCACTACAATGAAGTCTCACTGCCCCCCGGTCAAAAGGGCCATCTGAAAAAAGTTTAAAATCCAGAAAGGCAGGACAGGTCATGGAGAACAGGGAGCCTTGTTATGCTGATGTGCGGGATGTATATTGCCAACAGCCACTCTGGAGAAGTGTATGGTGTTTCCTGAAACGCCTAAAAAACAAAGCAACGGAGCCTATGGCACTTCCACTTATGGTCCGACAGCTTAGGGAAATTAAAATCAAAAACACAAAGCAACCCCAAAGTTTGGAACGGCTCTGTTTACAAAAACCTCGTCTACGGTACAATTTAAATATCCGAGAAAGCAAAAAATGGATAAAGAAATTGTGGTACGTACGTACAATGGAATATCACTCAGCAATGAAATCTACGTCATCAGGCCCGTAGCGGCATAATGAGTGGATTCAGGTACGATGATTCTACGAGAAATAAGTCACACAGAAAAAGAAACATCATAAGATATCACTAATACACGGAATGTAAACTTGGCTACACGTGAAATGAATTACAAAACAGGACAGGGTTTCAAATTTAGAAAACCAACTTATGCTTGCTTATGGGGAAAGGTGAGTTGGGGTGCTGCATAAAACCAGAGATTGAAATTAGCACAGATACCGTTCCATAAGCCAAATATATAATAGACAAGACCTACTCCTTGCTCAACGAAATGGACTCAACACCCCATATTCAACGCCTGGGAAGATACCTGACAATTAAGAATCTTAAAACCCATGGATTTATATGTCTCCATAAGGAAATCAAGCATGTGTACAACGGCCTAAACGCAGCAGTGAAGATCCGCAAAATCCCATTATCAAAATTAATTTCAAAAACAAAACACAGAGGGGGACCTTGAAGATGGCGGAAGAGTAAGACGCGGAGATCGCCTTCCTCCCCACGGATACACCAGAAATACATCTACACGTGGAACAACTCCTACAGAACACCTACTGAAGGCTGGCAGAAGACCTCAGACGTCCCAAAAGGCAAGAAACTCCCCACGTACCTGGGTAGGGCAAAAGAAAAAACAGAGACAAAAGAATAAGGACGGCACCTGCGCCAGTAGGAGGGAGCTGTGAAGGAGGAAAAGTTTCCACACACTTGGAAGCCCCTCCGCGGGCGGAGACTGCGGGAGGCGGAGGGTGGGGCTTCGGGACCGAGGAGTAGTGCACAGCGACGGGTGCGGAGGGCAAAGCGGGGAGATTCCCGCACAGAGGATCGGTGCCGACCGGCACTCACCAGTCCGAGAGGCTTGTCTGCTCACCCGCCCGGGCGGGCGGGGCTGCGAGCTGAAGCTCGGGTTTCGGTTTTGGACGGAGCACAGGGAGAGGACTGGGGTTGGCGGCTTGAACATAGCCTGAAGGGGTTAGTGCACCACGACTAGCCGGGAGGGAGTTCGGGGAAAAGCCTGCACCTGCCGAAGAGGCAAGAGACTTTTTCTTCCCTCTTTGTTTCCTGGTGCGCGAGGAGAGGGGTTTAAGAGCGCTGCTTAAAGGAACTCCAGAGACGGGCGCGAGCCGCGGCTAAAAGCGCGAACCCCAGAGATGGGCGCAAGCCGCGGCTAAAAGCGCGAACCCCAGAGACGGGCGCGAGCCGCGGCTAAAAGCGCGGACCCCAGAGACGGGCGGGAGACGCTAGGGCTGCTGCTGCCGCCACCAAGGGGCCTGTGCAGCCCGCCCCTGCCAGGTTCCCGGGAACCTCCACACCCCTCTTCCGCGGAGCCTGTGCAGCCCGCCACTGCCAGGTTCCCGGGAACCAGGGACAACTTCCCCGGGAGAACGCACGGCGGGCCTCAGGCTGGTGCAACGTCACGCCGGCCTCTGCCGCAACGTCACGCCGCCTCTGACGCCGCAGGCCCGCCCCGCACGCAGTGCCCCTCCTTCCCCCCCCTCACCCCCGGCCTGAGTGAGCCTGAGCCCCCGAATTAGCGGCCCCTTTAACCCTTTCCTGTCTGAGCAAAAAACAGACGCCCTCCAGCGACCTACACGCAGAGGCAGGGCCAAATCCAAAGCTGAGCTCCTGTGAGCTGTGAGAACAAAGAGGAGAAAGGGAAATCTCCCCCAGCAGCCTCAGAAGCAGCGGATTAAAGCTCCACAATCAACTTGATATACTCTGCATCTGTGGAATACCTGAATAGACAAGAAATGATCCCAAATTGAAGAGGTGGAATTTAGGAGCGAGATCTATGATTTTTTTCCCTTTTCCTCTTTTTGTGAATGTGTACGTGTATGCTTATGTGTGAGATCTTGTCTGTATACTCTTGCTTCCACCATTTGTCCTAGGGCTCTATCCGTCCATGGTTTTTAAAAAAAAAAATTTTTTTTTCTCAATAATTTTAATTGTAATAACTTTATTATACTTTACCGTCGTTCCTTCTTTCTTTCTTTCTTTCTTTCCGTCCTTCCCTCCTTTAGACAACGAATCACCCCAAATTGAGGAGGTGGTCTCTGAGAGCAAGATTTATGATTTTTCCCCCTTTACCTCTTTTTGTGAAGGTGTATGTGTATGCTTCTGTATAAGATTTTCTCTGTATAGCTTTGCTTCCAACATTTGTCCTAAGGTTCTATCCGTCCCTCTTTTTTTTTTTTTTTCTAAATATTTTTTAATTCAATAAATATATTATACTTTATTTTATTTTTACTGTATCTTCTTTCTTTCTGTCTTTTTTCCTTCTTTCCCTCCTTCCTTCCTTCCTTCCTTCCTTCCTCCCTCCCTCCCTCCTTTCTTTCCTTCTTTGCTTCTTTCTTCCTTCCTTCCTTTCCTCCTTTCCTTCTTTCTTTCCTCATACATCTACTAATTCTCTCTACTTTTTCTCCCTTTTATTCTGAGCCGTGTGGATGAAAGGCTCTTGGTGCTCCAGCCAGGAGTCAGGGCTCTGCCTCTGAGGTAGGAGAGCCAACTTCAGGACACTGGTCCAAAGAGACCTCCCAGCTCCACATAATATTAAACGGTGGAAATCTCCCAGTGACCTCCATCTTAACACCAGCACCCAGCTTCACTCAACGACCAGCAAGCCACAGTGCTAGACAACCTATGCCAAACAACTAGCAAAACAGGAACACAACCCCACCCATTAGCAGAGAGGCTGCCTAAAATCATAATAAGGCCACAGACACCCCAAAACACACCACCAGACGTGAACCTGCCCACTAGAGAGACAAGATCCAGCCTCATCCACCACAACACAGGCACTAGTCCCCTCCACCAGGAAGCCTACACAACCCACTGAAACAACCTTAGCCACTGGAGACAGACATCAAAAACAACGGGAACTACGAACGTGCAGCCTGCAAAAAGGAGACCCCAAACACAGTAAGATAAGCAAAATGAGAAGACAGAAAAACACACAGCAGATGAAGGAGCAAGATAAAAATGCACCAGACCTAACAAATGAAGAGGAAATAGGCAGTCTACCTGAAAAAGAATTCAGAATAATGATAGTAAGGATGATCCGAAATCTTGGAAGTAGAATGGACAAAATGCAAGAAGCAGTTAACAAGGACCTAGAAGAAATAAAGGTGAAACAAGCAATGATGAACAACGCAATAAATGAAATTAAAAGTACTCTAGATGGGATCAATAACAGAATAACTGAGGCAGAAGAACGGATAAGTGACCTGGAAGATAAAATAGTGGAAATAACTACTGCAGAGCAGAATAAAGAAAAAAGAATGAAAAGAACTGAGGACAGTCTCAGAGACCTCTGGGACAACATTAAACGCACCAACATTCGAATTATAGGGGTTCCAGAAGAAGAAGAGAAAAAGAAAGGGACTGAGAAAATATTTGAAGAGATTATAGTTGAAAACTTCCCTAATATGGGAAAGGAAATAGTTAATCAAGTCCAGGAAGCACAGAGAGTCCCATACAGGATAAATACAAGGAGAAATACGCCAAGACACATATTAATCAAACTGTCAAAAATTAAATACAAAGAAAGCATATTAAAAGCAGCAAGGGAAAAACAGCAAATAACACACAAGGGAATCCCCATAAGGTTAACAGCTGATCTCTCAGCAGAAACCCTACAAGCCAGAAGGGAGTGGCAGGACATACTGAAAGTGATGAAGGAGAAAAACCTGCAACCAAGGCTACTTTACCCAGCAAGGATCTCATTCAGATTTGATGGAGAAATTAAAACCTTTACAGACAAGCAAAAGCTGAGAGAGTTTAGCACCACCAAACCAGCTTTACAGCAAATGCTAAAGGAACTTCTCTAGACAAGGAACACAAGAGAAGGAAAAGACCTATAATAACGAACCCAAAACAATATAGAAAATGGGAATAGGAACATACATATCGATAATTACCTTAAATGTAAATGGACTAAATGCTCCCACCAAAAGACACAGATTGGCTGAATGGATACAAAAACAAGACCCTTATATATGCTGTCTACAAGAGACCCACTTCAGACCTAGAGACACATACAGACTGAAAATAAGGGGATGGAAAAAGATATTCCATGCAAATGGAAACCAAAAGAAAGCTGGAGTAGCAATTCTCATATCAGACAAAATAGACTTTAAAATAAGGACTATTACAAGAGACAAAGAAGGACACTACATAATGATCAAGGGATCGATTCAAGAAGAAGATATAACAATTGTAAATATTTATGCACCCAACATAGGAGCACCTCAATACATAAGGCAAATACTAACAGCCATAAAAGGGGAGATTGACAGTAACACATTCATAGTAGGGGACTTTAACACCCCACTTTCACCCATGGACAGATCATCCAAAATGAAAATAAATAAGGAAACACAAGCTTTAAATGATACATTAAACAAGATGGACTTAATTGATATTTATAGGACACTCCATCCAAAAACAACAGAATACACATTTTTCTCAAGTGCTCATGGAACATTCTCCAGGATAGATCATATCTTGGGTCACAAATCAAGCCTTGGTAAATTTAAGAAAATTGAAATTGTATCAAGTATCTTTTCTGACCACAACGCCATGAGACTAGATATCAATTACAGGAAAAGATCTGTAAAAAATACAAACACATGGAAGCTAAACAATACACTACTTAATAATGAAGTGATCACTGAAGAAATCAAAGAGGAAATAAAAAAATACCTAGAAACAAATGACAATGGAGACACAACGACCCAAAACCTATGGGATGCAGCAAAAGCAGTTCTAAGGGGGAAGTTTATAGCAATACAAGCCCACCTTAAGAAGCAGGAAACATCTCGAATAAACAACCTAACCTTGCACCTCAAGCAATTAGAGAAAGAAGAACAAAAAAACCCCAAAGCTAGCAGAAGGAAAGAAATCATAAAAATCAGATCAGAAATAAATGAAAAAGAAATGAAGGAAACGATAGCAAAGATCAATAAAACTAAAAGCTGGTTCTTTGAGAAGATAAACAAAATAGATAAACCACTAGCCAGACTCATCAAGAAAAAAAGGGAGAAGACTCAAATCAATAGAATTAGAAATGAAAAAGGAGAAGTAACAACTGACACTGCAGAAATAAAAAAAATCATAAGAGATTACTACAAGCAACTCTATGCCAATAAAATGGACAATCTGGAAGAAATGGACAAATTCTTAGAAATGCACAACCTGCCAAGACTGAATCAGGAAGAAATAGAAAATATGAACAGACCAATCACAAGCACTGAAATTGAAACTGTCATTAAAAATCTTCCAACAAACAAAAGCCCAGGACCAGATGGCTTCACAGGTGAATTCTATCAAACGTTTAGAGAAGAGCTAACACCTATCCTTCTCAAACTCTTCCAAAATATAGCAGAGGGAGGAACACTCCCAAATTCCTTCTACGAGGCCACCATCACCTTGATACCAAAACCAGACAAGGATGTCACAAAGAAAGAAAACTACAGGCCAATATCACTGATGAACATAGATGCAAAAATCCTCAACAAAATACTAGCAAACAGAATCCAACAGCACATTAAAAGGATCATACACCATGATCAAGTGGGGTTTATTCCAGGAATGCAAGGATTCTTCAATATACGCAAATCTATCAATGTGATAAACCATATTAACAAATTGAAAGAGAAAAACCATATGATCATCTCAATAGATGCAGAGAAAGCTTTTGACAAAATTCAACACCCATTTATGCTAAAAACCCTGCAGAAAGTAGGCATAGAGGGAACTTTCCTCAACATAATAAAGGCCATATATGACAAGCCCACAGCAAACATCATCCTCAATGGTGAAAAACTGAAAGCATTTCCACTAAGATCAGGAACAAGACAAGGTTGCCCACTCTCACCACTCTTATTCAACATAGTTTTGGAAGTTTTAGCCACAGCAATCAGAGAAGAAAAGGAAATAAAAGGAATCCAAATCGGAAAAGAAGAAGTAAAGCTGTCACTGTTTGCAGATGACATGATACTATACATAGAGAATCCTAAAGATGCTACCAGAAAACTACTAGAGCTAATCAATGAATTTGGTAAAGTAGCAGGATACAAAGTTAATGCACAGAAATCTCTGGCATTCCTATATACTAATGATGAAAAATCTGAAAGTGAAATCAAGAAAACACTCCCATTTACCATTGCAACAAAAAGAATAAAATATCTAGGAATAAACCTACCTAAGGAGACGAAAGACCTGTATGCAGAAAATTATAAGACACTGATGAAAGAAATTAAAGATGATACAAATAGATGGAGAGATATACCATGTTCTTGGATGGGAAGAATCAACATTGTGAAAATGACTCTACTACCCAAAGCAATCTACAGATTCAATGCAATCCCTATCAAACTACCACTGGCATTTTTCACAGAACTAGAACAAAAAATTTCACAATTTGTATGGAAACACAAAAGACCCCGAATAGCCAAAGCAATCTTGAGAACGAAAAAAGGAGCTGGAGGAATCAGGCTCCCTGACTTCAGACTATACTACAAAGCTACAGTAATCAAGACAGTATGGTACTGGCACAAAAACAGAAATATAGATCAATGGAACAGGATAGAAAGCCCAGCGATAAACCCACGCACATATGGACACCTTATCTTTGATAAAGGTGGCAGGAATGTACAGTGGAGAAAGGACAGCCTCTTCAATAAATGGTGCTGGGAAAACTGGACAGGTACATGTAAAAGTATGAGATTAGATCACTCCCTAACACCATACACAAAAATAAGCTCAAAATGGATTAAAGACCTAAATGTAAGGCCAGAAACTATCAAACTCTTAGAGGAAAACATAGGCAGAACACTCTATGACATAAATCACAGCAAGATCCTTTCTGACCCACCTCCTAGAGTAATGGAAATAAAAACAAAAATAAACAAATGGGACCTAATGAAACTTCAAAGCTTTTGCACAGCAAAGGAAACCATAATCAAGACCAAAAGACAACCCTCAGAATGGGAGAAAATATTTGCAAATGAAGCAACTGACAAAGGTTTAATCTCCAAAATTTACAAGCAGCTCATGCAGCTCAATAACAAAAAAACAAACAACCCAATCCAAAAATGGGCAGAAGACCTAAATAGACATTTCTCCAAAGAAGATATACAGAATGCCAACAAACACATGAAAGAATGCTCAACATCATTAATCATTAGAGAAATGCAAATCAAAACTACAATGAGATATCATCTCACACCAGTCAGAATGGCCATCATCAAAAAATCTAGAAACAATAAATGCTGGAGAGGGTGTGGAGAAAAGGGAACACTCTTGCACTGCTGGTGGGAATGTGAATTGGTTCAGCCACTATGGAGAACAGTATGGAGGTTCCTTAAAAAACTACAAATAGAATTACCATATGACCCAGCAATCCCACTACTGGGCATATACCCTGAGAAAACCAAAATTCAAAAAGAGTCATGTACCAAAATGTTCATTGCAGCTCTATTTACAATAGCCCGGAGATGGAAACAACCTAAGCGCCCATCATCGGATGAATGGATAAAGAAGATGTGGCACATATATACAATGGAATATTACTCAGCCATAAAAAGAAACGAAATTGAGCTATTTGTAATGAGGTGGATAGACCTAGAGTCTGTCATACAGAGTGAAGTAAGTCAGAAAGAAAAAGACAAATACCGTATGCTAACGCATATATATGGAATTTAAGGGGAAAAAAATGTCATGAAGAACCTAGGGGTAAGACAGGAATAAAGACGCAGACCTACTGGAGAACGGACTTGAGGATATGGGGAGGGGGAAGGGTGAGCTTTGACAGGGTGAGAGAGAGTCATGGACATATACACACTAACAAACGTAGTAAGGTAGATAGCTAGGGGGAAGCAGCCGCAAGGCACAGGGATATTAGCTCGGTGCTTTGTGACAGCCTGGAGGGGTGGGATAGGGAGAGTGGGAGGGAGGGAGACGCAAGAGGGAAGACATATGGGAACATATGTATATGTATAACTGATTCACTTTGTTATAAAGCAGAAACTAACACACAATTGTAAAGCAATTATACCCCAATAAAGATGTTTAAAAAAAAAAAAAAAAGAAAATATTGGGAGCCCAGGAGTTAGGGCCTGACGCCAGAGGGCCCTCATTACCGAGGGGAGGAGACACCCAGCAGGCACCAAATCCCACCAGAGGGCCGACGTCGCCAAGGCGGGGTGTACCAGCCAGGCAGGAGTGACCTCAGAGAAGAGGGCCCACCTCACAGAAGTGTGAGGAACCCAACCAGGATCAGACTCTCACCGGAGGGCCCACATCACCAAGGGGATGGGAACCAGGCAGGAGTGTCCTCACACCAGTGGGGCCACATCAGCCAAAGGTGAGAAACGCAGCACATGTGGCCTCAAACCAGAGGACACACATCACCAAGGGGCTAGGAGTGAGGCAGGTGTCTGGAGGGGCACATTTAACTCTAATTTCCCACCAGGAAGTGGAATGAACCAAAGTCTCAGAGTGCCGTGCCGGACCCTGATTACGGCCTGAAGCAAACCTGCAGTTCTGTGGCCAGTTTTCAAGGAAACGAGTTAAGAAAGGAAATCACGGGCACTGTAATTCACAAACCTGCAGAGTTATAAATGACAGCTATTGGCAAAAATATATGGAAGTAAGTCTGCAAAGAGGACTTGAAAACGAGGCAGAATTGCAGGAATCATATTTCAGGAGGTAGATTGGAATTGCATTTAAAGCATGTGAAAAGCGGCAGATCTTTGACAGTGATGCACTTGGACCAAAGTGCGTAAACATTTTTTCCTGAATATATTCAGGAAAAAACACATATGCCCTTTTTGGCCAACCAAGCACTCGAGCAATGGAAATCCGCACTACAATGAAGTCTCATTTCCCATTCGTCAAAAGGGCCATCTGAAAAAAGTGTAAAAACCAGAAACACAGGACAGGCCATGGAGAACAGGGAGCCTTGTTATGCTGATGGGCGGGATGTAAATGCCAACAGCCACTCTGGAGAAGTGTATGGTGTTTCCTGAAACACCTAAGAAACAAAGCAACGGAGACTACGGCACATCCACTTATGGTCTTATAGATCACGGAAATTAAAATCAAAAACAGACAGCCACCCCAAAGTGTCGGACGGGTCTGTTTACAAGAACCTCGTCTACGGAACAAGTTAAATATCCCAGAAAGCGAAAAATGGATAAAGAAGTGTGGTACGTACGTACAAATGAATATCACTCACCAATGAAATCTATTTCATCAGGCCCGTCGCGGCATAATGAGTGGATTCAGGTACGATGATTCTAAGTGAAATAAGTCACACAGAAAATGAAACATCATAAGTTATCACTAATACACGGAATGTAAACTTGGCTACACATGAACTGAATTACAAAACAGAACAGGGTCTCAAATTTAGAAAACCAACTTATGCTTGCTTAAGGGGTAAAGTGAGTTGGGGTGCTGCATAAAAGCAGAGATAGAAATTAGCACAGATACCTTTCCATAAGCCAAATATGTAATAGTCAAGACCTACGCCTTGCTCAACGAAATGGACTCAACACCTCATATTCAACGCCTAGGAATACACCTGACTAGTAAGAATCTTCAAACCCATGGATTCATATGTCTCCTTAAGACAATCAAGCGTGTGTACAGCTGCATGAACGCAGCAGAGAAAATCCAATAAATCCCATTATCAAAATGAATTAGAAAAACAAAACACAATGAGAGTGAAATAGAGAGCAATTCTTAAATAATTCATTCAGGGCATGTGATGCAACCTGGATTTACCACATCTACATCCAGAGCTGGGTGAGACATAAGGCTGGACACTTCGGGCTGATAGCATTGGTGAGGTTCGGTGAGCAAACGCAGACCCTTTGAAGTCATACTGCATGGTACCCATTCCATGGGTCCAAACTCTCCAGGTTTAAGGGATTCTTCCTTCAGCTAAAACATGCATGGGAAACCCAGAGTATGGTCCACCGTGTGATTGGGAAACGTTTTCAAATGCATCTCAGTTTTCGAACCCTGGTACTCGGGTTCACCATTCCAGACGCTTTACTAACACTCTCCCCACTTGGAGAGTCAGTGCCTTTAACCTCCTGTTTGGCACAGTTTGCAATTTCTGCGCAAGATGTACAGGAATAGGGAGAACCAATGAGAGACTAGCTGTAGGTGTCTGCACGGGCAAAAGGAATGCTCATTTCCCACCAGGAAGAGGGATTAAACAAAGGCTCAGTGTGCTCTGCCGGAAACAGATTAGGGCCTGAAGCAATCCTGCGGTTTTGTGGCCAGCTCACAAGAAAGCGAGTTGAAGAAAGGAGCTCAGGGGCACTGTAATTCACAAACCTGCAGAGTTATGAATGACAGCTATCGTCCAAAAATGTATTGAAGTAAGTCTTCGAAGAGGACTTGAAAGCGGGGCAGAATTTCAGGAAAACGATTTCAGGGGATAGACTGGAATTGCACTTAAAGCATAGGAGAAGAGGCAGAATGTCGACCATGATGCACTTGGCCAAAAAGGGCGTATGCGTTTTTTCCTGAATATATTCAGGAAAAAACGCATACGCCCTTTTTGGCCAACCAAGCAAGCGTGTAAAGGAAATCTGCACTACAATGAAGTCTCACTGCCCCCCGGTCAAAAGGGCCATCTGAAAAAAGTGTAAAATCCAGAAAGGCAGGACAGGTCATGGAGAAGAGGGAGCCTTGTTATGCTGATGGGTGGGATGTAAATTCCCAACAACCACTCTGGAGAAGTGTATGGTGTTTCCAGAAACACGTAGGAAACAAAGCAACACAGCCTATGGCACTTCCACTTATGGTCCTATAGCATAGGGAAATTAAAATCAAAATCACACAGCCACCCCAAAGTTTGGGACGGCTCTGTTTACAAGAACCTCGTCTACAGTACAAGTTAAATATCCGAGAAAGCAAAAAATGGATAAAGAAGTTGTGGTACGCATGTACAATGGAATATCACTCAGCAATGAAATCTACGTCATCAGGTCCCTATCGGCATAATGAGTGGATTCAGGTACGATGATTCTAAGAGAAATAAGTCACACAGAAAAAGAAACATCATAAGATATCACTAATACATGGAATGTAAACTTGGCTACACATGAACTGAATTACAAAACAGAACAGGGTCTCAAATTTAGAAAACCAACTTATGCTTGCTTATGGGGAAAGGTGAGTTGGGGTGCTGCATAAAACCAGAGATTGAAATTAGCACACATACCGTTCCATAAGCCAAATATATAATAGACAGGACCTACTCCTTGCTCAACGAAATGGACTCAATACCCCATATTCAACGCCTGGGAAGATACCTGAAAAGTAAGAATCTTAAAAACCATTGATTTATATGTCTCCATAAGGAAAACAAGCGTGTGTACAGCAGCCTAAACGGAGCAGTGAAAATCCGATAAATCCCATTATCAAAATAAATTTCAAAAACAAAACACAATGACAGTGAAATAGAGAGCAATTCTTAAATCATTCATTCAGGGCTTGTGATGCAACCTGGATTTACCACATCTACACACAGAGCTGGGTGAGACATAAGGCTGGACACTTCGGGCTGATAGCATTGGTGAGGTTCGGTGAGCAAACGCAGACCCTTTGAAGTCATCCTGCATGGTACCCATTCCATGGGTCCCAACTCTCCAGGTTTAAGGGATTCTTCCTTCAGCTAAAACATGCATGGGAAACGCAGAGTATCGACCGCCATGTGATTGGGAAACGTTTTCAAATGCATCACAGTTTTCGTCCCCTGGTACTCGGGTTTACCATTCCAGACGCTTTACTAACACTCTCCCCATTTGGAAAGTCAGTGCCTTTAACCTCCTGTTTGGCACAGTTTGCAATTTCTGCGCAAGATGAACAGGAATAGGGAGAACCAATGAGAGACTAGCTGTAGGTGTCTGCACGGGCAAATGGAACGCTCATTTCACACCAGGAAGAGGAATTAACCATATGCTCAGCCTGCCCTGCCGGAAACAGATTAGGGCCTGAAGCAATCCTGCGGTTTTGTGGCCAGCTCACAAGAAAGAGAGGTGAAGAAAGGAGCTCAGGGGCACTGTAATTCACAAATCTGCAGAGTTATGAATGACAGCTATCGTACAAAAATGTACTGAAGTAAGTCTTCGAAGAGGACTGGAAAGCGGGGCAGAATTTCAGGAAAATGATTTCAGGGGGCAGACTGGAATTGCACTTAAAGCATAGGAAAATAGGCAGAATGTCGACAATGATGCACTTGGCCATAAAGGGCGTATGCGTTTTTTCCTGAATATATTCAGAAAAAAACGCATACGCCCTTTTTGGCCAACCCAGCAAGCGTGTAAAGGAAATCTGCACTACAATGAAGTCTCACTGCTCCCCGGTCAAAAGGGCCATCTGAAAAATGTGAAAAATCCAGAAAGGCAGGACAGGTCATGGAGAACAGGGAGCCTTGTTATGCTGATGGGTGGGATATAAATTGCCAACAGCCACTCTGGAGAAGTGTATGGTGTTTCCTGAAACACGTAGGAAACAAAGCAACACAGCCTATGGCACTTCCAAATATGGTCCTATAGATTAGGGAAATTAAAATCAAAAACACACAGCCAGCCCAATGTTTGGGACGGCTCTGTTTACAAGAACCTCGTCTACGGTACAAGTTAAATATCCGAGAAAGCAAAAAATGGATAAAGAAGTTGTGGTACGCACGTACAATGGAATATCACTCAGCAATGAAATCTACGTCATCAGGTCCCTATCGGCATAATGAGTGGATTCAGGTACGATGATTCTACGAGAAAAAAGTCACAAAGAAAAAGAAAAATCATAAGATATCACTAATACACGGAATGTAAACTTGGCTACACATAAACTGAATTACAAAACAGAACAGTGTCTCAAATTTAGAAAACCAACTTATGCTTGCTTATGGGGAAAGGTGAGTTGGGGTGCTGCATAAAACCAGAGATTGAAATTAGCACAGATACCGTTTCATAAGGCAAATATATAATAGACAAGACCTACTCCTTGCTCACCGAAATGGATTCAACACAACATATTCAACGCCTGGGAAGATACCTGACAAGTAAGAATCTTAAAACCCATGGATTTATATGGCTCCATAAGGAAATCAAACGTGTGTACAGCGGCCTAAACGCAGCAGTGAACATCCGATAAATCCCATTATCAAAATGAATTTCAAAAACAAAACATAATGACAGTGAAATAGAGAGCAATTCTTAAATAATTCATTCAGGGCTTGTGATGCAACCTGGATTTACCACATCTACACACAGAGCTGGGTGAGACATAAGGCTGGACACTTCGGGCTGATAGCATTGGTGAGGTTCGGTGAGCAAACGCAGACCCTTTGAAGTCATCCTGCATGGTACCCATTCCATGGGTCCCAACTCTCCAGGTTTAAGGGATTCTTCCTTCAGCTAAAACATGCATGGGAAACCCACAGTACAGTGCACTGTGTGACCGGGAAATGTTTTCAAATGCATCTCAGTTTTCGTCCCCTGGTACTCGGGTTCATCATTTCAGACGCTTTACTAACACTATCCCCACTTGGAGAGTCAGTGCCTTTAACCTCCTGTTTGGCACAGTTTGCAATTTCTGCGCAAGATGAACAGGAATAGGGAGAACCAATGAGAGACTAGCTGTAGGTGTCTGCACGGGCAAATGGAACGCTCATTTCCCACCAGGAAGAGGAATTAAGCAAAGGCTCAGCGTTCCCCCCCTGGAAAGAGATTATGGCCTGAAGCAATCCTGCGGTTTTGCTGCCAGCTCACAAGAAAGAGAGTTGAAGAAAGGAGCTCAGGGGCACTGCAATTCACAAACATGCAGAGATATGAATGACAGCTATCGTCCAAAAATGTATTGAAGTAAGTCTTCAAAGAGGACATGAAAGCGGGGCAGAATTTCAGGAAAACGATTTCAAGGGGTAGACTGGAATTGCACTTAAAGCATACGAAAAGAGGCAGAATGTCGACAATGATGCACTTGGCCAAAAAGGGCGTTTGCGGTTTTTCCTGAATATATTCAGGTAAAAACGCATACGCCCATTTTGGCCAAGGAAGCAAGCGTGTAAAGGAAATTTGCACTACAATGAAGTCTCACTACCCCCCGGTCAAAAGGGCCATCTGAAAAATGTGTAAAATCCAGAAAGGCAGGACAGGTCATGGAGAAGAGGGAGCCTTGTTATGCTGATGGGCGGGATGTAAATTGCCAACAGCCACTCTGGAGAAGTGTATGGTGTTTCCTGAAACACGTAGGAAACAAAGCAACACAGCCTATGGCACTTCCACTTATGGTCCTATAGCTTAGGGAAATTAAAATCAAAAACACACAGACACCCCAATGATTGGGACGGCTCTGTTTACAAGTACCTCGTCTACGGTACAAGTTAAATATCCGAGAAAGCAAAAACTGGATGAAGCAGTTGTGGTACGCACGTACAATGGAATATCACTCAGCAATGAAATCTACGTCATCAGGCCCGTAGCGGCATAATTAGTGGATTCAGGTACGATGATTCTACGAGAAATAAGTCACACAGATAAAGAAACATCATAAGATATCACTAATACACGGAATGTAACCTTGGCTACACGTGAACTGAAATACAAAACAGAACAGGGTCTCAAATTTAGAAAACCAACTTATGCTTGCTTATGGGGAAAGGTGAGTTGGGGTGCTGCATAAAACCAGAGATTGAAATTAGCACAGATACCGTTCCATAAGCCAAATATATAATAGACAAGACCTACTCCTTGCTCAACGAAATGGACTCAACACCCCATATTCAATGCCTGGGAAGATACCTGACAAGTAAGAATTTTAAAACCCATGGATTTATATGTCTCCATAAGGAAATCAAGCGTGTGTACAGCGGCCTGAACACAGCAGAGAAAATCCGATAAATCCCATTATCAAAATAAATTTCAAAAACAAATCACAATGACAGTGAAATAGAGAGCAATTCTTAAATAATTCATTCACGGCTTGTGATGCAACCTGGATTTACCACATCTACACCCAGAGCTGGGTGAGACATAAGGCTGGACACTTCGGGCTGATAGCATTGGTGAGGTTCGGTGAGCAAACGCAGACCCTTTGAAGTCACCCTGCATGGTATCCATTCCATGGGTCCCAAATCTCCATGTTTAAGGGATTCTTCCTTCAGGTAAAACATGCGTGGGAAACCCAGAGTATGGTCCACCGTGTGATTGGGAAACGTTTTCAAATGCATCTCAGTTTTCGTCCCCTGGTACTCGGGTTCACCATTCCAGACGCTTTACTAACACTATCCCCACTTGCAGAGTCAGTGCCTTTAACCTCCTGTTTGGCACAGTTTGCAATTTCTGCGCAAGATGAACAGGAATAGGGAGAACCAATGAGAGACTAGCTGTAGTTGTCTGCACGGGCAATTGGAACGCTCATTTACCACCAGGAAAAGGAATTTACCAAAGGCTCAGCGTGCCCTGCCGGAAACAGATTAGTCCCTGAAGCAATCCTGCAGTTTTGCGGCCAGCTCACAAGAAAGCGAGTTGAAGAAAGGAGCTCTGGGACACCGTAATTCACAAACCTGCAGAGTTATGAATGACAGCTATCATCCAAAAATGTACTGAAGTAAGTTTTCGAAGAGGACTTGAAAGCGGGACAGAATTTCAGGAAAACTATTTCAGGGGGCAGACTGGAATTGCACTTACAGCATAGGAAACGAGGCAGAATGTCGACAATGATGCACTTGGCCAAAAAGAGCGTATGCGTTTTTTCCTGAATATATTCAGGAAAAAACGCATATGCCGTTTTTGGACAACCAAGCAAGCGTGTAAAGGAAATCTGCACTACAATGAAGTCTCACTGCCCCCCGGTCAAAAGGGCCATCTGAAAAAAGTTTAAAATCCAGAAAGGCAGGACAGGTCATGGAGAACAGGGAGCCTTGTTATGCTGATGGGCGGGATGTAAATTGCCAACAGCCACTCTGGAGAAGTGTATGGTGTTTCCTGAAACGCCTAAAAAACAAAGCAACGGAGCCTATGGCACTTCCACTTATGGTCCGACAGCTTAGGGAAATTAAAATCAAAAACACAAAGCAACCCCAAAGTTTGGAACGGCTCTGTTTACAAAAACCTCGTCTACGGTACAAGTTAAATATCCGAGAAAGCAAAAAATGGATAAAGAAATTGTGGTACGTACGTACAATGGAATATCACTCAGCAATGAAATCTACGTCATCAGGCCCGTAGCGGCATAATGAGTGGATTCAGGTACGATGATTCTACGAGAAATAAGTCACACAGAAAAAGAAACATCATAAGATATCACTAATACACGGAATGTAAACTTGGCTACACGTGAAATGAATTACAAAACAGGACAGGGTTTCAACTTTAGAAAACCAACTTATTCTTGCTTATGGGGAAAGGTGAGTTGGGGTGCTGCATAAAACCAGAGATTGAAATTAGCACAGATACCGTTCCATAAGCCAAATATATAATAGACAAGACCTACTCCTTGCTCAACGAAATGGACTCAACACCCCATATTCAACGCCTGGGAAGATACCTGACAATTAAGAATCTTAAAACCCATGGATTTATATGTCTCCATAAGGAAATCAAGCATGTGTACAACGGCCTAAATGCAGCAGTGAAGATCCGAAAAATCCCATTATCAAAATTAATTTCAAAAACAAAACACAGAGGGGGGACCTTGAAGATGGCGGAAGAGTAAGACACGGAGATCGCCTTCCTCCCCACGGATACACCAGAAATACATCTACACTTGGAACAACTCCTACAGAACACCTACTGAAGGCTGGCAGAAGACCTCAGACGTCCCAAAAGGCAAGAAACTCCCCACGTACCTGGGTAGGGCAAAAGAAAAAACAGAGACAAAAGAATAAGGACGGCACCTGCGCCAGTAGGAGGGAGCTGTGAAGGAGGAAAAGTTTCCACACACTTGGAAGCCCCTCCGCGGGCGGAGACTGCGGGAGGCGGAGGGGGGGGCTTCGGGACCGAGGAGTAGTGCACAGCGACGGGTGCGGAGGGCAAAGCGGGGAGATTCCCGCACAGAGGATCAGTGCCGACCGGCACTCACCAGCCCGAGAGGCTTGTCTGCTCACATGCCCGGGCGGGCGGGGCTGCGAGCTGAAGCTCGGGTTTCGGTTTTGGATGGAGCGCAGGGAGAGGACTGGGGTTGGCGGCTTGAACATAGCCTGAAGGGGTTAGTGCACCACGACTAGCCGGGAGGGAGTTCGGGGAAAAGCCTGCACCTGCCGAAGAGGCAAGAGACTTTTTCTTCCCTCTTTGTTTCCTGGTGCGCGAGGAGAGGGGTTTAAGAGCTCTGCTTAAAGGAACTCCAGAGACGGGCGCGAGCCGCGGCTAAAAGCGCGAACCCCAGAGACGGGCGCGAGCCGCGGCTAAAAGCGCGAACCCCAGAGACGGGCGCGAGCCGCGGCTAAAAGCGCGGACCCCAGAGACGGGCGGGAGACGCTAGGGCTGCTGCTGCCGCCACCAAGGGGCCTGTGCAGCCCGCCCCTGCCAGGTTCCCGGGAACCTCCACACCCCTCTTCCGCGGAGCCTGTGCAGCCCGCCACTGCCAGGTTCCCGGGAACCAGGGACAACTTCCCCGGGAGAACGCACGGCGGGCCTCAGGCTGGTGCAACGTCACGCCGGCCTCTGCCGCAACGTCACGCCGCCTCTGACGCCGCAGGCCCGCCCCGCACGCAGTGCCCCTCCTTCCCCCCCCTCACCCCCGGCCTGAGTGAGCCTGAGCCCCCGAATTAGCGGCCCCTTTAACCCTTTCCTGTCTGAGCAAAAAACAGACGCCCTCCAGCGACCTACACGCAGAGGCAGGGCCAAATCCAAAGCTGAGCTCCTGTGAGCTGTGAGAACAAAGAGGAGAAAGGGAAATCTCCCCCAGCAGCCTCAGAAGCAGCGGATTAAAGCTCCACAATCAACTTGATATACCCTGCATCTGTGGAATACCTGAATAGACAAGAAATGATCCCAAATTGAAGAGGTGGAATTTAGGAGCGAGATCTATGATTTTTTTCCCTTTTCCTCTTTTTGTGAATGTGTACGTGTATGCTTATGTGTGAGATCTTGTCTGTATACTCTTGCTTCCACCATTTGTCCTAGGGCTCTATCCGTCCATGGTTTTTAAAAAAAAAAATTTTTTTTTCTCAATAATTTTAATTGTAATAACTTTATTATACTTTACCGTCGTTCCTTCTTTCTTTCTTTCTTTCTTTCCGTCCTTCCCTCCTTTAGACAACGAATCACCCCAAATTGAGGAGGTGGTCTCTGAGAGCAAGATTTATGATTTTTCCCCCTTTACCTCTTTTTGTGAAGGTGTATGTGTATGCTTCTGTATAAGATTTTCTCTGTATAGCTTTGCTTCCAACATTTGTCCTAAGGTTCTATCCGTCCCTCTTTTTTTTTTTTTTCTAAATATTTTTTAATTCAATAAATATATTATACTTTATTTTATTTTTACTGTATCTTCTTTCTTTCTGTCTTTTTTCCTTCTTTCCCTCCTTCCTTCCTTCCTTCCTTCCTTCCTCCCTCCCTCCCTCCTTTCTTTCCTTCTTTGCTTCTTTCTTCCTTCCTTCCTTTCCTCCTTTCCTTCTTTCTTTCCTCATACATCTACTAATTCTCTCTACTTTTTCTCCCTTTTATTCTGAGCCGTGTGGATGAAAGGCTCTTGGTGCTCCAGCCAGGAGTCAGGGCTCTGCCTCTGAGGTAGGAGAGCCAACTTCAGGACACTGGTCCAAAGAGACCTCCCAGCTCCACATAATATTAAACGGTGGAAATCTCCCAGTGACCTCCATCTTAACACCAGCACCCAGCTTCACTCAACGACCAGCAAGCCACAGTGCTAGACAACCTATGCCAAACAACTAGCAAAACAGGAACACAACCCCACCCATTAGCAGAGAGGCTGCCTAAAATCATAATAAGGCCACAGACACCCCAAAACACACCACCAGACGTGAACCTGCCCACTAGAGAGACAAGATCCAGCCTCATCCACCACAACACAGGCACTAGTCCCCTCCACCAGGAAGCCTACACAACCCACTGAAACAACCTTAGCCACTGGAGACAGACATCAAAAACAACGGGAACTACGAACGTGCAGCCTGCAAAAAGGAGACCCCAAACACAGTAAGATAAGCAAAATGAGAAGACAGAAAAACACACAGCAGATGAAGGAGCAAGATAAAAATGCACCAGACCTAACAAATGAAGAGGAAATAGGCAGTCTACCTGAAAAAGAATTCAGAATAATGATAGTAAGGATGATCCGAAATCTTGGAAGTAGAATGGACAAAATGCAAGAAGCAGTTAACAAGGACCTAGAAGAAATAAAGGTGAAACAAGCAATGATGAACAACGCAATAAATGAAATTAAAAGTACTCTAGATGGGATCAATAACAGAATAACTGAGGCAGAAGAACGGATAAGTGACCTGGAAGATAAAATAGTGGAAATAACTACTGCAGAGCAGAATAAAGAAAAAAGAATGAAAAGAACTGAGGACAGTCTCAGAGACCTCTGGGACAACATTAAACGCACCAACATTCGAATTATAGGGGTTCCAGAAGAAGAAGAGAAAAAGAAAGGGACTGAGAAAATATTTGAAGAGATTATAGTTGAAAACTTCCCTAATATGGGAAAGGAAATAGTTAATCAAGTCCAGGAAGCACAGAGAGTCCCATACAGGATAAATACAAGGAGAAATACGCCAAGACACATATTAATCAAACTGTCAAAAATTAAATACAAAGAAAGCATATTAAAAGCAGCAAGGGAAAAACAGCAAATAACACACAAGGGAATCCCCATAAGGTTAACAGCTGATCTCTCAGCAGAAACCCTACAAGCCAGAAGGGAGTGGCAGGACATACTGAAAGTGATGAAGGAGAAAAACCTGCAACCAAGGCTACTTTACCCAGCAAGGATCTCATTCAGATTTGATGGAGAAATTAAAACCTTTACAGACAAGCAAAAGCTGAGAGAGTTTAGCACCACCAAACCAGCTTTACAGCAAATGCTAAAGGAACTTCTCTAGACAAGGAACACAAGAGAAGGAAAAGACCTATAATAACGAACCCAAAACAATATAGAAAATGGGAATAGGAACATACATATCGATAATTACCTTAAATGTAAATGGACTAAATGCTCCCACCAAAAGACACAGATTGGCTGAATGGATACAAAAACAAGACCCTTATATATGCTGTCTACAAGAGACCCACTTCAGACCTAGAGACACATACAGACTGAAAATAAGGGGATGGAAAAAGATATTCCATGCAAATGGAAACCAAAAGAAAGCTGGAGTAGCAATTCTCATATCAGACAAAATAGACTTTAAAATAAGGACTATTACAAGAGACAAAGAAGGACACTACATAATGATCAAGGGATCGATTCAAGAAGAAGATATAACAATTGTAAATATTTATGCACCCAACATAGGAGCACCTCAATACATAAGGCAAATACTAACAGCCATAAAAGGGGAGATTGACAGTAACACATTCATAGTAGGGGACTTTAACACCCCACTTTCACCCATGGACAGATCATCCAAAATGAAAATAAATAAGGAAACACAAGCTTTAAATGATACATTAAACAAGATGGACTTAATTGATATTTATAGGACACTCCATCCAAAAACAACAGAATACACATTTTTCTCAAGTGCTCATGGAACATTCTCCAGGATAGATCATATCTTGGGTCACAAATCAAGCCTTGGTAAATTTAAGAAAATTGAAATTGTATCAAGTATCTTTTCTGACCACAACGCCATGAGACTAGATATCAATTACAGGAAAAGATCTGTAAAAAATACAAACACATGGAAGCTAAACAATACACTACTTAATAATGAAGTGATCACTGAAGAAATCAAAGAGGAAATAAAAAAATACCTAGAAACAAATGACAATGGAGACACAACGACCCAAAACCTATGGGATGCAGCAAAAGCAGTTCTAAGGGGGAAGTTTATAGCAATACAAGCCCACCTTAAGAAGCAGGAAACATCTCGAATAAACAACCTAACCTTGCACCTCAAGCAATTAGAGAAAGAAGAACAAAAAAACCCCAAAGCTAGCAGAAGGAAAGAAATCATAAAAATCAGATCAGAAATAAATGAAAAAGAAATGAAGGAAACGATAGCAAAGATCAATAAAACTAAAAGCTGGTTCTTTGAGAAGATAAACAAAATAGATAAACCACTAGCCAGACTCATCAAGAAAAAAAGGGAGAAGACTCAAATCAATAGAATTAGAAATGAAAAAGGAGAAGTAACAACTGACACTGCAGAAATAAAAAAAATCATAAGAGATTACTACAAGCAACTCTATGCCAATAAAATGGACAATCTGGAAGAAATGGACAAATTCTTAGAAATGCACAACCTGCCAAGACTGAATCAGGAAGAAATAGAAAATATGAACAGACCAATCACAAGCACTGAAATTGAAACTGTCATTAAAAATCTTCCAACAAACAAAAGCCCAGGACCAGATGGCTTCACAGGTGAATTCTATCAAACGTTTAGAGAAGAGCTAACACCTATCCTTCTCAAACTCTTCCAAAATATAGCAGAGGGAGGAACACTCCCAAATTCCTTCTACGAGGCCACCATCACCTTGATACCAAAACCAGACAAGGATGTCACAAAGAAAGAAAACTACAGGCCAATATCACTGATGAACATAGATGCAAAAATCCTCAACAAAATACTAGCAAACAGAATCCAACAGCACATTAAAAGGATCATACACCATGATCAAGTGGGGTTTATTCCAGGAATGCAAGGATTCTTCAATATACGCAAATCTATCAATGTGATAAACCATATTAACAAATTGAAGGAGAAAAACCATATGATCATCTCAATAGATGCAGAGAAAGCTTTCGACAAAATTCAACACCCATTTATGCTAAAAACCCTGCAGAAAATAGGCATAGAGGGAACTTTCCTCAACATAATAAAGGCCATATATGACAAGCCCACAGCAAACATCATCCTCAATGGTGAAAAACTGAAAGCATTTCCACTAAGATCAGGAACAAGACAAGGTTGCCCACTCTCACCACTCTTATTCAACATAGTTTTGGAAGTTTTAGCCACAGCAATCAGAGAAGAAAAGGAAATAAAAGGAATCCAAATCGGAAAAGAAGAAGTAAAGCTGTCACTGTTTGCAGATGACATGATACTATACATAGAGAATCCTAAAGATGCTACCAGAAAACTACTAGAGCTAATCAATGAATTTGGTAAAGTAGCAGGATACAAAGTTAATGCACAGAAATCTCTGGCATTCCTATATACTAATGATGAAAAATCTGAAAGTGAAATCAAGAAAACACTTCCATTTACCATTGCAACAAAAAGAATAAAATATCTAGGAATAAACCTACCTAAAGAGACGAAAAACCTGTATGCAGAAAATTATAAGACACTGATAAAAGAAATTAAAGATGATACAAATAGATGGAGAGATATACCATGTTCTTGGATGGGAAGAATCAACATTGTGAAAATGACTCTACTACCCAAAGCAATCTACAGATTCAATGCAATCCCTATCAAACTACCACTGGCATTTTTCACAGAACTAGAACAAAAAATTTCACAATTTGTATGGAAACACAAAAGACCCCGAATAGCCAAAGCAATCTTGAGAACGAGAAAAGGAGCTGGAGGAATCAGGCTCCCTGACTTCAGACTATACTACAAAGCTACAGTAATCAAGACAGTATGGTACTGGCACAAAAACAGAAAGATAGATCAATGGAACAGGATAGAAAGCCCAGCGATAAACCCACGCACATATGGACACCTTATCTTTGATAAAGGTGGCAGGAATGTACAGTGGAGAAAGGACAGCCTCTTCAATAAATGGTGCTGGGAAAACTGGACAGGTACATGTAAAAGTATGAGATTAGATCACTCCCTAACACCATACACAAAAATAAGCTCAAAATGGATTAAAGACCTAAATGTAAGGCCAGAAACTATCAAACTCTTAGAGGAAAACATAGGCAGAACACTCTATGACATAAATCACAGCAAGATCCTTTCTGACCCACCTCCTAGAGTAATGGAAATAAAAACAAAAATAAACAAATGGGACCTAATGAAACTTCAAAGCTTTTGCACAGCAAAGGAAACCATAATCAAGACCAAAAGACAACCCTCACAATGGGAGAAAATATTTGCAAATGAAGCAACTGACAAAGGATTAATCTCCAAAATTTACAAGCAGCTCATGCAGCTCAATAACAAAAAAACAAACAACCCAATCCAAAAATGGGCAGAAGATCTAAATAGACATTTCTCCAAAGAAGATATACAGAATGCCAACAAACACATGAAAGAATGCTCAACATCATTAATCATTAGAGAAATGCAAATCAAAACTACAATGAGATATCATCTCACACCAGTCAGAATGGCCATCATCAAAAAATCTAGAAACAATAAATGCTGGAGAGGGTGTGGAGAAAAGGGAACACTCTTGCACTGCTGGTGGGAATGTGAATTGGTTCAGCCACTATGGAGAACAGTATGGAGGTTCCTTAAAAAACTACAAATAGAATTACCATATGACCCAGCAATCCCACTACTGGGCATATACCCTGAGAAAACCATAATTCAAAAAGAGTCATGTACCAAAATGTTCATTGCAGCTCTATTTACAATAGCCCGGAGATGGAAACAACCTAAGCGCCCATCATCGGATGAATGGATAAAGAAGATGTGGCACATATATACAATGGAATATTACTCAGCCTTAAAAAGAAATGAAATTGAGCTATTTGTAATGAGATGGATAGACCTAGAGTCTGTCATACAGAGTGAAGTAAGTCAGAAAGAAAAAGACAAATACCGTATGCTAACGCATATATATGGCATTTAAGGGGGAAAAAAATGTCATGAAGAACCTAGGGGTAAGACAGGAATAAAGACGCAGACCTACTGGAGAACGGACTTGAGGATATGGGGAGGGGGAAGGGTGAGCTTTGACAGGGCGAGAGAGAGTCATGGACATATACACACTAACAAACGTAGTAAGGTAGATAGCTAGGGGGAAGCAGCCGCAAGGCACAGGGATATTAGCTCGGTGCTTTGTGACAGCCTGGAGGGGTGGGATAGGGAGAGTGGGAGGGAGGGAGACGCAAGAGGGAAGACATATGGGAACATATGTATATGTATAACTGATTCACTTTATTATAAAGCAGAAACTAACACACAATTTTAAAGAAATTATACCCCAATAAAGATGTTTAAAAAAAAAAAAAACACAATGACAGTGAAATAGAGAGCAATTATTAAATAATTGATTCAGGGCTTGTGATGCAACCTGGATTTACCACATCTACACCCAGACCTGGGTGAGACATAAGGCTGGACACTTCGGGCTGATAGCATTGGTGAGGTTCACTGAGCAAACGCAGACCCGTTGAAGGCATACTGCCTGGTACCCATTCCATGGGTCCCAACTCTCCATGTTTAAGGGATTCTTCCTTCAGGTAAAACATGCATGGGAAACCCAGAGTATGGTCCACCGTGTGATTGGGAAACGTTTTCAAATGCATCTCAGTTTTCGTCCCCTAGTACTCGGGTTCACCATTCCAGACGCTTTACTAACACTATCCCCACTTGGAGAGTCAGTGCCTTTAACCTCCTGTTTGGCACAGTTTGCAATTTCTGCGCAAGATGAACAGGAATAGGGAGAACCAATGAGAGACTAGCTGTAGGTGTCTGCACTGGCAAATGGAACGCTCATTTACCACCAGGAAAAGGAATTTACCAAAGGCTCAGCGTGCCCTGCCGGAAACAGTTTAGTCCCTGAAGCAATCCTGCAGTTTTGCGGCCAGCTCACAAGAAAGCGAGTTGAAGAAAGGAGCTCTGGGACACCGTAATTCACAAACCTGCAGAGTTATGAATGACAGCTATCGTCCAAAAATGTACTGAAGTAAGTCTTCGAAGAGGACTTGAATGCGGGGCAGAATTTCAGGAAAACTATTTCAGGGGGCAGACTGGAATTGCACTTACAGCATAGGAAACGAGGCAGAATGTCGACAATGATGCACTTGGCCAAAAAGAGCGTATGCGTTTTTTCCTGAATATATTCAGGAAAAAACGCATATGCCGTTTTTGGACAACCAAGCAAGCGTGTAAAGGAAATCTGCACTACAATGAAGTCTCACTGCCCCCCGGTCAAAAGGGCCATCTGAAAAAAGTGTAAAATCCAGAAAGGCAGGACAGGTCATGGAGAAGAGGGAGCCTTGTTATGCTGATGGGCGGGATGTAAATTGCCAACAGCCACTCTGGAGAAGTGTATGGTGTTTCCTGAAACACCTAAAAAACAAAGCAACGGAGCCTATGGCACTTCCACTTATGGTCCGACAGCTTAGGGAAATTAAAATCAAAAACACAAAGCAACCCCAAAGTTTGGAACGGCTCTGTTTACAAAAACCTCGTCTACGGTACAAGTTAAATATCCGAGAAAGCAAAAAATGGATAAAGAAATTGTGGTACGTACGTACAATGGAATATCACTCAGCAATGAAATCTACGTCATCAGGCCCGTAGCGGCATAATGAGTGGATTCAGGTACGATGATTCTACGAGAAATAAGTCACACAGAAAAAGAAACATCATAAGATATCACTAATACACGGAATGTAAACTTGGCTATACGTGAAATGAATTACAAAACAGGACAGGGTTTCAAATTGAGAAAACCAACTTATGCTTGCTTATGGGGAAAGGTGAGTTATGGTGCTGCATAAAACCAGAGATTGAAATTAGCACAGATACCCTTCCATAAGCCAAATATATAATAGACAAGATCTACTCCTTGCTCAACGAAATGGACTCAACACCACATATTCAACGCCTGGGAAGATACCTGACAATTAAGAATCTTAAAACCCATAGATTTATATGTCTCCATAAGGAAATCAAGCATGTGTACAACGGCCTAAACGCAGCAGTGAAGATCCGAAAAATCCCATTATCAAAATTAATTTCAAAAACAAAACACAATGACAGTGAAAATGAGAGCAATTCTTAAATAATTGATTCAGGGCTTGTGACGCAACCTGGATTTACCACATCTACACCCAGAGCTGGGTGAGACATAAGGCTGGACACTTCAGGCTGAAAGCATTGGTGAGGTTCGGTGAGCAAACGCAGACACTTTGAAGTCATACTGCATGGTACCCATTCCATGGGTCCCAACTCTCCAGGTTTAAGGGATTCTTCTTCAGTTAAAACATGCATGGGAAACCCAGAGTATGGTCCACCGTGTGATTGGGAAACGTTTTCAAATGCATCTCAGTTTTCGTCCCCTGGTACTCGGGTTCACCATTCCAGACGCTTTACTAACACTCTCCTCACTTGGAGAGTCAGTGCCTTTCACCTCCTGTTTGGCACAGTTTGCAATTTCTGCGCAAGGTGAACAGGAATAGGGAGAACCAATGAGAGACTAGCTGTAGGTGTCTGCACGGGCAAATGGAACACTCATTTCCCACCAGGAAGAGGAATTAACCAAAGGCTCAGCGTGGCCTGCCGGAAACAGATTAGGGCCTGAAGCAATCCTGCGGTTTGGCGGCCAGCTCACAAGGAAGCGAGTTGAAGAAAGGAGCTCAGGGGCACTGTAATTCACAAACATGCAGAGTTATGAATGACAGCTATCGACCAAAATGTACTGAAGTAAGTCTTCGAAGAGGACTTGAAAGCGGGGCAGAATTTCAGGAAAACGATTTCAGGGGGTAGACAGGAATTGCGCTTAAAGCATAGGAACAGAGGCAGAATGTCGACAGTGATACACTTGGCCAAAAAGGGCATATGCGTTTTTTCCTGAATATATTCAGGAAAAAACGCATACGCCCTTTATGGCCAACCAAGCAAGCCTGTAAAGAAAATCTGCACCACAATGAAGTCTCATTGGCCCCCGGTCAAAACGGCCATCTGAAAAAAGTGTAAAATCCAGAAAGGCAGGACAGGTCATGGAGAACAGTGAACCTTGTTATGCTGATGGGCGGATGAAAATTGCCAACAGCCACTCTGGAGAAGTGTATCGTGTTTCCTGAAACAGGTAGGAAACAAAGCAACACAGCCTATGGCACTTCCACTTATGGTCCTATAGCTTAGGGAAATTAAAATCAAAAACACACAGCCACCGCAAATTTTCGGACGGCTCTGTTTTCAAGAACCTCGTCTACGGTACAAGTTAAATATCCAAGAAAGCAACAAATGGATAAAGAAATTGTGGTACGCACGTACAATGGAATATCACTCAGCAATGAAATCTAAGTCATCAGGTCCCTAGCGGCATAATGAGTGGATTCAGGTACCATGATTCTACGAGAAATAAGTCACACAGAAAAATAAACATCATAAGATATCAGTAATACACGGAATGTAAACTTGGCTACACATAAACTGAATTACAAAACAGAACAGGGTCTCAAATTTAGAAAACCAACTTATGCTTGCTTATGGGGAAAGGTGAGTTGGGGTGCTGCATAAAACCAGAGATTGGAATTAGCACAGGTACCGTTCCATAAGCCAAATATATTATAGACAAGACCTACTACTTGCTCAACGAAATGGACTCAACACCCCATATTCAACGCCTGGCAAGATACCTGAGAAGTAAGAATCTTTAAAACCATGGATTTATATGTCTCCATAAGGAAAACAAGCGTGTGTACAGCAGCCTAAACGGAACAGTGAAAATCCGGTAAATCCCATTATCAAAATAAATTTCAAAAAAAAAAACACAATGACAGTGAAATAGAGAGCAATTCTTAAATAATTCATTCAGGGCTTGTGATGCAACCTGGATTTACCACATCTACACCCAGAGCTGGGTGAGACATAAGGCTGGACACTTCGGGCTGATAGCATTGGTGAGGTTCGGTGAGCAGACGCAGACCCTTTGAAGTCATACTGCATGGTACCCATTCCATGGGTCCCAACTCTCCAGGTTTAAGGGACTCTTCCTTCAGCTAAAACATGCATGGGAAACCCAGACTATCGTCCGCCGTGTGATTGGGAAACGTTTTCAAATGCATCTCAGTTTTCGTCCCCTCGTACTCGGTTTTACCATTCCAGACGCTTTACTAACACTCTCCCCACTTGGAGAGTCAGTGCCTTTAACCTCCTGTTTGGCATTGTTTGGAATTTCTGCGCAAGATGAACAGGAATAGGGAGAACCAATGAGAGATTAGCTGTAGGTGTCTGCACGAACAAATTTAACGCTCATTTCCCACCAGGAAGAGCAATTCACCAAAGGCTCAGCATGCCCTGACGGAAACAGATTAGGGCCTGCAGCAATCCTGCGGTTTTGCGGCCAGCTCACAAGAAAGCGAGTTCAGGAAACGAGCTCAGGGGTACTGTAATTCACAAACCTGCAGAGTTATGAATGACAGCTATCGTCCAAAAATGTATTGAAGTAAGTCTTCGAAGAGGACTTGAAAGCGGGGCAAAATTTCAGGAAAACGATTTCAGGGGGTAGACTGGAATTGCACTTAAAGCATAGGAATAGAGGCAGAATGTCGACAATGATGCACTGGCCAAAAAGTGCGTATGCGTTTTTTCCTGAATATATTCAGGAAAAAACGCATACGCCATTTTTGGCCAAGCAAGCAAGCAGGTAAATGAAATCTGCACTACAATGAAGTCTCACTGCCCCCCGGTTAAAAGGGACATCTGAAAATGTGTAAAATCCAGAAAGGCAGGACAGGTCATGGAGAACAGGGAGCCTTGTTATGCTGATGGGGGGGATGTAAATTGCCAACAGCCACTCTGGAGAAGTGTATGGGGTTTCCTGAAACACGTAGGAAACAAAGCAACAGAGCCTATGGCACTTCCACTTATGATCCTACAGCTTAGGGAAATTAAAATCAAAAACACACAGCCACCCCAAAGTTTGGGACGGCTCTGTTTACAAGAACTTCGTCTACGGTACAAGTTAAATATCCCAGAATGTGAAAAATGGTTAAAGAAGTTGTGGTACGCACGTACAATGGAATATCACTCACCAATGAAATCTATGTCATCAGGCCCGTTGCGGCATATTGAGTGGATCCAGGTACGATGATTCTAAGTGAAATAAGTCACACAGAAAATGAAACATCATAAGATATCACTAATACACGGAATGTAAACTTGGCTACACATGAACTGAATTACAAAACAGAACAGGGTCTCAAATTTAGAACACCAACTTATGCTTGCTTATGGGGAAAGGTGAGGTGGGGTGCTGCATAAAACCAGAGATAGAAATTAGCACACATACCTTTCCATAAGCCAAATATGTAATAGTCAAGACCTACACCTTGCTCAACGAAATGGACTAAACACACCATATTCAACTCCTAGGATTACACATGACTAGTAAGAATCTTCAAACCTATGGATTTATATGTCTCCGTAAGAGAATCAAGTGTGTGTACAGCTGCATGAAGGCAGCAGAGAAAATCCGATAAATCCCATTATCAAAATAAACTACAAAAACAAACACAATGACAGTGAAATAGAGAGCAATTCTTAAATAATTCATTCAGGGCTTGTGATGCAACCTGGATTAACCACATCTACACCTAGAGCTGAGTGAGACATAAGGTTCGACACTTTGGGCTGATAGCATTGGTGAGGTTCGGTGAGAAAATGCAGGCCCTTAGAAGTCATACTGCATGGTACCCATTGCATGGGTCCCACCTCTCCAGGTTTAAGGGATTCTTCCTTCAGGTAAAACACGCATGGGAAACCCAGAATATGGTCCACCGTGTGACCGGGAAACCTTTTTACATGCATCTCAGTTTTCTTCCCCTCATACTCGGTTTTACCATTCCAGACACTTTACTAACTCTTTCCCCAATTGGAGAGTCAGTGCCTTTAACCTCCTGTTTGGCACAGTTTGGAATTTCTGAGCAAGATGAACAGGAATAGGGAGAACCAATGAGAGATTAGCTGTAGGTGTCTGCACGAGCAAATTTAACGCTCATTTCCCATCAGGAAGAGGAATTAGCCAAAGGCTCAACATGCCGTGCCGGAACCAGATTAGGGCCTGAAGCAATCCTGCGGTTTTGCGGCCAGCTCACAAGAAAGCGAGTTGAAGAATGGAGCTCAGGGGCACTGTAATTCACAAACCTGCAGAGTTATAAATGACAGCTATCGTCCAAAAATATATTGAAGTAAGGCTGCAAAGAGGACTTGAACGCGGGGCAGAATTCCAGGAATACGATTTCAGGAGGTAGACGGGAAGTCCTCTGAAAGTATAGGAGAAGAGGCAGAACTTCGACAATGATTCACTTGGTCAAAAAGGGCATATGCGTTTCTTCCAGGGCCCTCATTAAAGAGGGTAGGAGGCTCCCAGCATGCTTCAGTGGCCAACAGAGGGCCTACGTCGCCAAGGCGACGTGAGCCATTCAGGCAGGAGTGACCTCACATCAGAGCGCCCACCTCACAGAAGGGTAAGGAACCCAGTCATGATCAGACTCACCAGAGTGCCCACATAAGCAAGGGGCTGGGAATCAGGCACGAGTGTCCTCACACCCGTGGGGCCACATCATCGAAAGTTGAGGTACCCAGCACATGTGGCCTCAAACCAGAAGTCCCACATCACCATGGGTCTCAGAGCGAGGCAGGCAGGATTAACCTCAAAACACATGGCCCATTGTATAAAAAGGTGAGGAATCCAGCAGTTGGAACATCCCAGCAGGCGGCCCAGAGCACCGAGGCTATGGGATCCAGGCAGTGATGAACTCACAACAGAGGGCCCTCATCGTGATACTGTAAGCAACCCAGCCGTTGTGACCTCAGAGCACAAGGCCCACATCCCCATGGGGAAGGGAACCAAGGAGGAGTGTCATCGCACCAGTGGGCACACAACAGAAAATGTGGGGAGCCCAGCAGTTAGGGCCGGATGCCAGAGGGCCCTCATCACTGAGGAGAGGAGGCTCCCAGCAAGCTCCAACTGCTACCAGAGGGCCGACGTCGCCAATGCGGGGTGTGCCAGCCAGGCAGGAGTGACCTCAGAGCAGAGGGCCAACCACACAAATGTGTGAGGAACCCAAAGAGGATCAGACTCTCACCAGAGGGCCCACATCACCAAGGGAATGGAAACCAGGCAGGAGTGTCCTCACACCAGTGGGGCCACATCACCGAAATGTGCGGACCCAGCACACGTGGCCTCAAACTACAGGACACACATCACCAAGGGGCTGGGAGTGAGGCAGGCAGGAGGAGCCTCAAAACAGAGGGCCCATTGCGTAAAAAAGGTGAGGAATCCCGCAGTTGGAACCTCCCAGCAGGCGGCCAGGAGCAGCGAGGCTATGGGATCCAGGCCTGACTGAACTCAAAACAGAGGGCCCTCATCATGAAACTGTGAGCAACCCAGCCGTTGGGACTTTAGAGCAGAAGGCCCACATTCCCATGTGGTTGGGAACTTGGCAGAAGTGTACTCGCACCACAGGGCGCACATCAGAGAATTTTGGGAACCCAGAAATTAGGGCCTGATGCCAGAGGGCCCTCATTACCAAGGGGAGGAGACCCCAAGCAGGCACCAATTCCCTATGGAGGGACCATGTCGCCAAGGTGACGTGCAACAGCCAGGCAGGAGTGACCTCACAGCTGAGGGCCTACCTCACAGAATGGTGAGGAACCCAGCCAGGATTAGACTCTCACCAGAGGGCCCACATCACCAAGGGCATCAGAACCAGGCAGGACTGTCTTCACACCAGGGTGACCACATCATAGAAAGGTGAGGAACCCAGCACATGTGGCCTAAACCAGAGGACCCAGATCTCCAAGGGGTTCGGAGTGAGGCAGGCATGAGTAGCCTCACAACACAGGGTGAATAGAATAAAAAAGCTGAGGAATCCTGCAGTGGGAACCTCCCAGTGGGCGGCCCAGAGCACCGAGTCTATGCGATCCAGGCCACAGTGAACTCACAGCAGAGGGCCCACATCATGAAACTGTGAGCAACCCAGCCGTTTGGACCTCAGAGCAGAAGGCCCACATCACCATGGGGTTGGGAACATGGCACGAGTGTCCTCGCACAACTTAGCACGTATCAGAAAATGTGGGTACCCAGCAGTTAGGGCCTGACGCCAGAGGGCCCTCATCACCGAGGGGAGGAGGCTCCCAGTAGGCTCCAACTGCCACAAGAGGGCCGACATTGCCAAGGCGGGGTGTGCCAGCCAGGCAGGAGTGACCTCACAGCAGAGGGCCCACCTCACAGAAGTGTGAGGAACCCAGCCAGGATCAGACTCTCACCAGAGGGCCCACATCACCAAGGGGATAGGAACCAGGCAGGAGTGTCCTCACACCAGTGGGGCCACATCATCGAAAGGTGAGGGACCCAGCACACGTGGCCTCAAACCAGAGGACACACATCACCAAGGGGCTGGGAGTGAGGCCGGCAGGAGGAGTCTCAAAACAGAGGGCCCATAGAAGGAAAAAGGTGAGGAATCCCGCAGTTGGAACTTCCCCGCAGGTGGCCAGGAGCAGCGAGGCTATGGGATCCATGCTGGAGTGAACTCACACCAGAGGGCCCTCATCAAGAAACTGAGCAACCCACGGTTGGGACCTCAGAGCAGAAGGCCCACATTCCCATGGGGTTGGGAACCTGGCAGGAGTGTACTAGCACCACAGGGCGCACAACAGAAAATTTTGGGAGCCCAGGAGTTAGGGTCTGACGCCAGAGGGCCCTCATTACCGAGGGGAGGAGACTCCCAGCAGGCACCAACTCCCAACTGAGGGCCCACGTCGCCAAGGTGACCTGGGCCAGCCAGGCAGGAGTGACCTCACAGCAGAGGGCCTACCTCACAGAAGGGTGAGGAACCCAGCCAGGATAAGACTCTCACCAGAGGGCCCACATCACCAAGGGGATCGGAACAAGGCAGGAGTGTCCTCACACCAGTGGGGCCACATCAGCGAAAGGTGAGGAACCCAGCACATGTGGCCTAAACCAGAGGACCCACATTTCCAAGGTGCTCCGAGTGAGGCAGGCAGGAGTAGCCTAACAACACAGGGCCCACAGAATAAAAAATGTGAGGAATCCAGCAGTTTGAACCTCCCAGCAGGTGGCCCAGAGCATGGAGTCTATGGGATCCAGGCCACAGTGAACTCACAGCAGAGGGCCCACATCATGAAACTGTGAGCAACCCAGCCAGTGGGACCTCAGAGCAGAAGGCCCACATCCCCATGGGGATGGGAACCTCGCAGGAGTGTCCTCGCACAACTTAGCATGTATCAGAAAATGTGGGAACCCAGCAGTTATGGCCTGACGCCAGAGGGCCCTCATCACTGAGGAGAGGAGGCTACCAGCAGGCTCCAAATGCCACCAGAGGGCCGACGTCACCAAGGCAATGGGAGTAAGCCAGGCAGGAGTTACCTCACAGCAGAGGGCCCACCTCACAGAAGTGTGAGGAGCCCAAACAGGATCAGACTCTAACCAGAGCGCCCACATCACCAATGGGATGGAAACCAGGCAGGAGTGTCCTCACACCAGTGGGGCCACATCAGCGAAAGGTGAGGAACACAGCACATGTGGCCTCAAACAAGGGGACACACATCACGAAAGGGCTGGGAGTGAGGCATGCAGGAGGAAACTCACAACAGAGCGCCCATAGAATAAAAAAGGTGAGGAACCCCGCAGTTGGAAGCTCCAAGCAGGTGGCCCAGAGCACCGAGGCTATGGGATCCATGCCGGAGTGAACTCACAGCAGAGGGCCCACATTCTGACACTGTGAGCAACCCAGCCGTTGGGACCACAGAGCAGAAAGCCCACATACCCATGGGGATGGGACCCTGGCTGGAGTGTACTCGCACGACAGGGCGCACATCAGAAAATTTTGGGAGCCCATGAGTTAGGGCCTGACGCCAGAGGGTCCTCATTACCGAGGGGAGGAGACTCCCAGCAGGCACCAACTCCCAACTGAGGGCCCACATCGCCAACGTGACGTGTGCCAGCCAGGCAGGAGTGACCTCACAGCAGAGGGCCCACCTCCCAGAAGTGTGAGGAATCCAGACAGGATCAGACTCTCACAAGAGGGCCCACATCATCAAGGGGATAGGAACCAGGCAGGAGTGTCCTCACATCAGTGGGGCCACATCATCGAAAGGCGAGGGACCCAGCATACGTGGCCTCAAACCAGAGGACACACATCACCAAGGGGCTGGGAGTGAGGCAGGCAGGAGGAGTCTCAAAACAGGGGGCCCATAGAAGAAAAAAGGTGAGGAATCCCGCAGTTGGAACCTCCCAGCAGGTGGCCAAGAGCAGCGAGGCTATGGGATCCAGGCCGGAGAGAACTCGCAGCAGAGGGCCCTCATCATGAAACTGAGTAACCCACGGTTGGGACCTCAGAGCAGAAGGCCCACATTCCCATGGGGTTGGGAACCTGGCAGGAGTGTACTCGAACCACAGGGCGCATATCAGAAAATATTGGGAGCCCAGGAGTTAGGGCCTGACGCCAGAGGGCCCTCATTACCGAGGGGAGGAGACACCCAGCAGGCACCAAATCCCACCAGAGGGCCGACGTCGCCAAGGCGGGGTGTGCCAGCCAGGCAGGAGTGACCTCAGAGAAGAGGGCCCACCTCACAGAAGTGTGAGGAACCCAACCAGGATCACACTCTCACCGGAGGGCCCACATCACCAAGGGGATGGGAACCAGGCAGGAGTGTCCTCACACCAGTGGGGCCACATCAGCCAAAGGTGAGGAACCCAGCACATGTGGCCTCAAACCAGAGGACACACATCACCAAGGGGCTAGGAGTGAGGCAGGTGTCTGGAGGGGCACATTTAACTCTAATTTCCCACCAGGAAGTGGAATGAACCAAAGTCTCAGAGTGCCGTGCCGGACCCTGATTACGGCCTGAAGCAAACCTGCGGTTCTGTGGCCAGTTTTCAAGGAAACGAGTTAAGAAAGGAAATCACGGGCACTGTAATTCACAAACCTGCAGAGTTATAAATGACAGCTATTGGCAAAAATATATGGAAGTAAGTCTGCAAAGAGGACTTGAAAACGAGGCAGAATTGCAGGAATCATATTTCAGGAGGTAGATTGGAATTGCATTTAAAGCATGTGAAAAGCGGCAGATCTTTGACAGTGATGCACTTGGACCAAAGTGCGTAAACATTTTTTCCTGAATATATTCAGGAAAAAACACATATGCCCTTTTTGGCCAACCAAGCACTCGAGCAATGGAAATCCGCACTACAATGAAGTCTCATTTCCCATTCGTCAAAAGGGCCATCTGAAAAAAGTGTAAAAACCAGAAACACAGGACAGGCCATGGAGAACAGGGAGCCTTGTTATGCTGATGGGCGGGATGTAAATGCCAACAGCCACTCTGGAGAAGTGTATGGTGTTTCCTGAAACACCTAAGAAACAAAGCAACGGAGACTACGGCACTTCCACTTATGGTCTTATAGATCACGGAAATTAAAATCAAAAACAGACAGCCACCCCAAAGTGTCGGACGGCTCTGTTTACAAGAACCTCGTCTACGGAACAAGTTAAATATCCCAGAAAGCGAAAAATGGATAAAGAAGTGTGGTACGTACGTACAAATGAATATCACTCACCAATGAAATCTATTTCATCAGGCCCGTCGCGGCATAATGAGTGGATTCAGGTACGATGATTCTAAGTGAAATAAGTCACACAGAAAATGAAACATCATAAGTTATCACTAATACACGGAATGTAAACTTGGCTACACATGAACTGAATTACAAAACAGAACAGGGTCTCAAATTTAGAAAACCAACTTATGCTTGCTTAAGGGGAAAAGTGAGTTGGGGTGCTGCATAAAAGCAGAGATAGAAATTAGCACAGATACCTTTCCATAAGCCAAATATGTAATAGTCAAGACCTACCCCTTGCTCAACGAAATGGACTAAACACCTCATATTCAACGCCTAGGAATACACCTGACTAGTAAGAATCTTCAAACCCATGGATTTATATGTCTCCTTAAGACAATCAAGCGTGTGTACAGCTGCATGAACGCAGCAGAGAAAATCCAATAAATCCCGTTATCAAAATGAATTAGAAAAACAAAACACAATGAGAGTGAAATAGAGAGCAATTCTTAAATAATTCATTCAGGGCATGTGATCCAACCTGGATTTACCACATCTACATCCAGAGCTGGGTGAGACATAAGGCTGGACACTTCGGGCTGATAGCATTGGTGAGGTTCGGTGAGCAAACGCAGACCCTTTGAAGTCATACTGCATGGTACCCATTCCATGGGTCCCAACTCTCCAGGTTTAAGGGATTCTTCCTTCAGCTAAAACATGCATGGGAAACCCACAGAACTGTGCACTGTGTGACCGGGAAACGTTTTCAAATGCATCTCAGATTTCGTCCCCTGGTACTCGGGTTCACCATTCCAGACGCTTTACTAACACTCTCCCCACTTGGAGAGTCAGTGCCATTAACCTCCTGTTGGCACAGTTTGCAATTTCTGCGCAAGATGTACAGGAATAGGGAGAACCAATGAGAGACTAGCTGTAGGTGCCTGCATGGGCAAATGGAACGCTCATTTCCGACCAGGAAGAGGAATTAAACAAAGGCTCAGCGTTCCCCCCCGGAAAGAGATTATGGCCTGAAGCAATCCTGCGGTTTTGCGGCCAGCTCACAAGAAAGAGAGTTGAAGAAAGGAGCTCAGGGGCACTGCAATTCACAAACCTGCAGAGTTATGAATGACAGCTATCGTCCAAAAATGTATTGAAGTAAGTCTTAGAAGAGGACTTGAAAGCGGGGCAGAATTTCAGGAAAACGATTTCAGGGGGTAGACTGGAATTGCACTTAAAGCATAGGAAAAGAGGCAGAATGTCGACAATGATGCACTTGGCCAAAAAGGGCGTATGCGTTTTTTCCTGAATATATTCAGGAAAAAACGCATACGCACTTTTTCGACAACCAAGCAAGCGTGTAAAGGAAATGTGCACTACAATGAAGTCTCACTGCCCCCCGGTCAAAAGGGCCATCTGAAAAATGTGTAAAATCCAGAAAGGCAGGACAGGTTTTGGAGAACAGGGAGCCTTGTTATGCTGATGGGCGGGATGTAAATTGCCAACAGCCACTCTGGAGAAGTGTATGGTGTATCCTGAAACACGTAGGAAACAAAGCAACACAGCCTATGTCACTTCCACTTATGGTCCTATAGTTTAAAGAAATTAAAATCAAAAACACACAGCCACCCCAAAGTTTGGGATGGCTCTGTTTACAAGAACCTTGTCTACGGTACAAGTTAAATATCCGAGAAAGGAAAAAATGGATAAAGATGTTTTGGTACGCACGTACAATGGAATATCATTCAGCAATTAAATCTACGTCTTCAGGCCCGTAGCGGTATAATGAGTGGATTCAGGTACGATGATTCTACGAGAAATAAGTCACACAGAAAAATAAACATCATAAGATATCAGTAATACACGGAATGTAAACTTGGCTACACATAAACTGAATTACAAAACAGAACAGGGTCTCAAATTTAGAAAACCAACTTATGCTTGCTTATGGGGAAAGGTGAGTTGGGGTGCTGCATAAAACCAGAGATTGGAATTAGCACAGGTACCGTTCCATAAGCCAAATATATTATAGACAAGACCTACTACTTGCTCAACGAAATGGACTCAACACCCCATATTCAACGCCTGGCAAGATACCTGAGAAGTAAGAATCTTTAAAACCATGGATTTATATGTCTCCATAAGGAAAACAAGCGTGTGTACAGCAGCCTAAACGGAACAGTGAAAATCCGGTAAATCCCATTATCAAAATAAATTTCAAAAAAAAAAACACAATGACAGTGAAATAGAGAGCAATTCTTAAATAATTCATTCAGGGCTTGTGATGCAACCTGGATTTACCACATCTACACCCAGAGCTGGGTGAGACATAAGGCTGGACACTTCGGGCTGATAGCATTGGTGAGGTTCGGTGAGCAGACGCAGACCCTTTGAAGTCATACTGCATGGTACCCATTCCATGGGTCCCAACTCTCCAGGTTTAAGGGACTCTTCCTTCAGCTAAAACATGCATGGGAAACCCAGACTATCGTCCGCCGTGTGATTGGGAAACGTTTTCAAATGCATCTCAGTTTTCGTCCCCTCGTACTCGGTTTTACCATTCCAGACGCTTTACTAACACTCTCCCCACTTGGAGAGTCAGTGCCTTTAACCTCCTGTTTGGCACAGTTTGGAATTTCTGCGCAAGATGAACAGGAATAGGGAGAACCAATGAGAGATTAGGTGTAGGTGTCTGCACGAACAAATTTAACGCTCATTTCCCACCAGGAAGAGGAATTCACCAAAGGCTCAGCGTGCCCTGACGGAAACAGATTAGGGCCTGCAGCAATCCTGCGGTTTTGCGGCCAGCTCACAAGAAAGCGAGTTCAGGAAACGAGCTCAGGGGTACTGTAATTCACAAACCTGCAGAGTTATGAATGACAGCTATCGTCCAAAAATGTATTGAAGTAAGTCTTCGAAGAGGACTTGAAAGCGGGGCAAAATTTCAGGAAAACGATTTCAGGGGGTAGACTGGAATTGCACTTAAAGCATAGGAATAGAGGCAGAATGTCGACAATGATGCACTGGCCAAAAAGTGCGTATGCGTTTTTTCCTGAATATATTCAGGAAAAAACGCATACGCCATTTTTGGCCAAGCAAGCAAGCAGGTAAATGAAATCTGCACTACAATGAAGTCTCACTGCCCCCCGGTTAAAAGGGGCATCTGAAAAAGTGTAAAATCCAGAAAGGCAGGACAGGTCATGGAGAACAGGGAGCCTTGTTATGCTGATGGGGGGGATGTAAATTGCAAACAGCCACTCTGGAGAAGTGTATGGGGTTTCCTGAAACACGTAGGAAACAAAGCAACAGAGCCTATGGCACTTCCACTTATGGTCCTATAGCTTAGGGAAATTAAAATCAAAAACACACAGCCACCCCAAAGTTTGGGACAGCTCTGTTTACAAGAACGTCATCTACAGTACAAGTTAAATATCCCAGAATGTGAAAAATGGTTAAAGAAGTTGTGGTACGCACGTACAATGGAATATCACTCACCAATGAAATCTATGTCATCAGGCCCGTCGCGGCATATTGAGTGGATCCAGGTACGATGATTCTAAGTGAAATAAGTCACACAGAAAATGAAACATCATAAGATATCACTAATACACGGAATGTAAACTTGGCTACACATGAACTGAATTACAAAACAGAACAGGGTCTCAAATTTAGAACACCAACTTATGCTTGCTTATGGGGAAAGGTGAGGTGGGGTGCTGCATAAAACCAGAGATAGAAATTAGCACACATACCTTTCCATAAGCCAAATATGTAATAGTCAAGACCTACACCTTGCTCAACGAAATGGACTAAACACACCATATTCAACTCCTAGGATTACACATGACTAGTAAGAATCTTCAAACCCATGGATTTATATGTCTCCATAATGAAATCAAGCGTGTGTACAACGGCCTAAACGCAGCAGTGATAATCCGATAAATCCCATTATCAAAATAAATTTCAAAAACAAAACACAATGACAGTGAAATAGAGAGCAATTCTTAAATAATTCATTCAGGGCTTGTGATGCAACCTGGATTTACCACATCTACACCTAGAGCTGAGTGAGACATAAGGTTCGACACTTTGGGCTGATAGCATTGGTGAGGTTCGGTGAGAAAATGCAGGCCATTTGAAGTCATACTGCATGGTACACATTGCATGGGTCCCACCTCTCCAGGTTTAAGGGATTCTTCCTTCAGGTAAAACACGCATGGGAAACCCAGAATATGGTCCACCGTGTGACCGGGAAACCTTTTTAAATGCATCTCAGTTTTCTTCCCCTCATACTCGGTTTTACCATTCCAGACGCTTTACTAACTCTTTCCCCAATTGGAGAGTCAGTGCCTTTAACCTCCTGTTTGGCACAGTTTGGAATTTCTGAGCAAGATGAACAGGAATAGGGAGAACCAATGAGAGATTAGCTGTAGGTGTCTGCACGAGCAAATTTAACGCTCATTTCCCATCAGGAAGAGGAATTAGCCAAAGGCTCAACATGCCGTGCCGGAACCAGATTAGGGCCTGAAGCAATCCTGCGGTTTTGCGGCCAGCTCACAAGAAAGCGAGTTGAAGAATGGAGCTCAGGGGCACTGTAATTCACAAACCTGCAGAGTTATAAATGACAGCTATCGTCCAAAAATATATTGAAGTAAGGCTGCAAAGAGGACTTGAACGCGGGGCAGAATTCCAGGAATACGATTTCAGGAGGTAGACGGGAAGTCCTCTGAAAGTATAGGAGAAGAGGCAGAACTTCGACAATGTTGCACTTGGTCAAAAAGGGCATATGCGTTTCTTCCAGGGCCCTCAGTAAAGAGGGTAGGAGGCTCCCAGCATGCTTCAGTGGCCAACAGAGGGCCTACGTCGCCAAGGCGACGTGAGCCATCCAGGCAGGAGTGACCTCACATCAGAGCGCCCACCTCACAGAAGGGTAAGGAACCCAGTCATGATCAGACTCTCACCAGAGTGCCCACATAAGCAAGGGGCTGGGAATCAGGCACGAGTGTCCTCACACCCGTGGGGCCACATCATCGAAAGTTGAGGTACCCAGCACATGTGGCCTCAAACCAGAAGACCCACATCACCATGGGTCTCGGAGCGAGGCAGGCAGGATTAACCTCAAAACACATGGCCCATTGTATAAAAAGGTGAGGAATCCAGCAGTTGGAACATCCCAGCAGGCGGCCCAGAGCACCGAGGCTATGGGATCCAGGCAGTGATGAACTCACAACAGAGGGCCCTCATCGTGATACTGTAAGCAACCCAGCCGTTGTGACCTCAGAGCAAAAGGCCCACATCCCCATGGGGAAGGGAACCAAGCAGGAGTGTCATCGCACCAGTGGGCACACAACAGAAAATGTGGGGAGCCCAGCAGTTAGGGCCGGACGCCAGAGGGCCCTCATCACTGAGGAGAGGAGGCTCCCAGCAAGCTCCAACTGCTACCAGAGGGCCGACGTCGCCAATGCGGGGTGTGCCAGCCAGGCAGGAGTGACCTCAGAGCAGAGGGCCAACCACACAAAAGTGTGAGGAACCCAAAGAGGATCAGACTCTCACCAGAGGGCCCACATCACCAAGGGAATGGAAACCAGGCAGGAGTGTCCTCACACCAGTGGGGCCACATCACCGAAATGTGACGGACCCAGCACACGTGGCCTCAAACTACAGGACACACATCACCAAGGGGCTGGGAGTGAGGCAGGCAGGAGGAGCCTCAAAACAGAGGGCCCATTGCGTAAAAAAGGTGAGGAATCCCGCAGTTGGAACCTCCCAGCAGGCGGCCAGGAGCAGCGAGGCTATGGGATCCAGGCCTGACTGAACTCAAAACAGAGGGCCCACATTCTGACACTGTGAGCAACCCAGCCGTTGGGACCACAGAGCAGAAAGCCCACATCCCCTAGGGAAGGGACCCTGGCTGGAGTGTACTCACACGACAGGGCGCACATCAGAAAATTTTGGGAGCCCATGAGTTAGGGCCTGACGCCAGAGGGCCCTCATTACCGAGGGGAGGAGACTCCCAGCAGGCACCAACTCCCAACTGAGGGCCCACATCGCCAACGTGACGTGTGCCAGCCAGGCAGGAGTGACCTCACAGCAGAGGGCCCACCTCCCAGAAGTGTGAGGAATCCAGACAGGATCAGACTCTCACAAGAGGGCCCCAATCACCAAGGGGATGGGAACCAGGCAGGAGTGTCCTCACACCAGTGGGGCCACATCAATAAAGGTGAGGAAACCGGTACATGTGGCCTTCAACCAGAGGACCTACATCACAAAGGGGCTGGGAGTGAGTCAGGAAGTAGGAGCATAAAAACACAGGACCCAAAGAATAAAAAAGGTAAGGAATCCAGCAGTAGGAACCTCCCAGCAGTCGGCTCAGAGCACAGAGTCTATGGGATCTAGGCCTGAGTGAACTAACACCAGAGAGACAACATCATGAAACGGTGAACAACACAGGTGTTGGGACCTTAGAGCAGAAGGCCCACATGCCCATGGGGATGGGAACCTCGCAGGAGTGTCCTCGCACCACTTAGCACGTATCAGAAAATGTGGGTACCCAGCAGTTAGGGCCTGACGCTAGAGGGCCCCCATCACCGAGGGGAGGAGGCTCCCAGCAGGCTCCAAGTGCCACAAGAGGGCCGATGTTGCCCAGGTGGGGTGTGCCAGCCAGGCAGGAGTGACCTCACAGCAGAGGGCCCACCTCACAGAAGGGTGAGGAACCCAGCCAGGATCAGACTCTCACCAGAGGGCCCACATCATCAAGGGGATAGGAAGCAGGCAGGAGTGTCCTCACACCAGTGTGGCCACATCATCCAAAGGCGAGGGACCCAGCACATGTGGCCTCACACCAGAGGACACACATCACCAAGGGACTGGGAGTGAGGCAGGCAGGAGGAGTCTCAAAACAGAGGGTCCACAGAAGAAAAAAGGTGAGGAATCCCGCAGTTGGAACCTCCCAGCAGGTGGCCAGGAGCAGCGAGGCTATGGGATCCAGGCCGGAGAGAACTCACAGCAGAGGGCCCTCATCATGAAACTGAGCAACCCACGGTTGGGACCTCAGAGCAGAAGGCCCACATTCCCATGGGGTTGGGAACCTGGCAGGAGTGTACTCGAACCACAGGGCGCATATCAGAAAATATTGGGAGCCCAGGAATTAGGGCCTGACGCCAGAGGGCCCTCATTACCGAGGGCAGGAGACCCCCAGCAGGCACCAAATCCCACCAGAGGGCCGACTTCGCCAAGGCGGGGTGTGCCAGCCAGGCAGGAGTGACGTCAGAGAAGAGGGCCCACCTCACAGAAGTGTGAGGAACCCAACCAGGATCAGACTCTCAGCGGATGGCCCACATCACCAAGGGGATGGGAACCAGGCAGGAGTGTCCTCACACCAGTGGGGCCACATCAGCCAAAGGTGAGGAACCCAGCACATGTGGCCTCAAACCACAGGACACACATCACCAAGGGGCTGGGAGTGAGGCAGGTGTCCGGAGGGGCACATTTAACTCTAATTTCCCACCAGGAAGAGGAATTAACCAAAGGCTCAGAGTGCCGTGCCAGACCCTGATTATGGCCTAAAGCAAACCTGCGGTTCTGTGGCCAGCTTTCAAGGAAACGAGTTAAGAAAGGAAATCACAGGCACTGTAATTCACAAACCTGCAGAGTTATAAATGACAGCTATTGGCAAAAATATACTGAAGTAAGTCTGCAAAGAGGACTTCAAAACGAGGCAGAATTGCAGGAATCATATTTCAGGAGGTAGATTGGAATTGCGTTTAAAGCATGTGAAAAGCGGCAGATCTTTGACAGTGATGCACTTGGACAAAAGTGCGTAAACATTTTTTCCTGAATATATTCAGGAAAAAACACATATGCCCTTTTTGGCCAACCAAGCACTCGAGCAATGGAAATCCGCACTACAATGAAGTCTCATTTCCCATTCGTCAAAAGGGCCATCTGAAAAAAGTGTAAAAACCAGAAACACAGGACAGGCCATGGAGAACAGGGAGCCTTGTTATGCTGATGGGCAGGATGTAAATTGCCAACAGACACTCTGGAGATGTTTATGGTGTATCCTGAAACATCTGAAAAACAAAGCTACAGACCCTAGGGCACTTCCACTTTTGGCCCTATAGCTTAAGAAAATTAAAATCAACAAGACACAGCCAACACCAAATTTAGGGCTGCTGTGTTTACAAGAACCTTGAGTCCAGTACAAATTAAATATCCCAGAAAGAAAAATATGGATAAAGGAGTTGTGCTACTTACGTACAATGGAATATCACTCAGCAATGAAATCAATGTCATCAGGCCTGTAGCAGCAAATTGAGTGGATTTAAGTATGATGATTCTAAGAGAAATATGTCACACAGAGAAAGGTAATTATCATAAGATATCACTAATAGAGAGAGTGTAAACTTGGCTACACATAAACTGAATTCCAAAACCGAACAGAGTCTCACATTTAGATAAAAACTTATGCTTGCTTAAGGGGAAAGTTGAGTTGCGGTGCTGTATAAAACCAGAGATTGAAATTAGCACACATACCGTTCCATAAGCCAAATATGTAATAGACAAGACCTACTCTTTGCTCAACGAAATAGACTCATCCATGGTGTATCACCTCACACCTGTTAGAATGGGCATCATCAGAAAATCTACAAACAACAAATGCTGGAAAGGGTGTGGAGATAAGGAACCCTCTTCCGCTATTGTTGGGAATGAAATTGATACAGTCACTGTGGAGAAAGTTATGGAGTTTCTTATAAAACTAAGAATAGAATTACCATATGATACAGCAGTCCCACTACTGGGCATATACCCAGACAAAACCATAAATCAAAAAGAGACATTCACCGCAATGTTCATTGCATCACTATTTACAATATCCAGGTAATGGAAGCAACCTAAATGCCCACAGACAGACGAATGCATAAAGACGTGGTACATATATAAAATGGAATATTACTAAGCCATAAAAAGGAATGAAATTGGGTCATTTGTAGAGACGTTGATGGATCTAGAGACTGTCATACAGAGTGAAGTAAGTCAGAAAGAGAAAAAGAAATCTTGTCTATTAATGGCTATATGTGGAACCTAGACAAATTGTACAGATGAACCGTTTTGCAAGGCAGAAATAGAGCAACAGATGTAGACAACAAACGTATGGACACCAAGGGGGGAAAGCTGTTGGGGGGTGGTGGTGGGAGGAGTTGAGAGATTGGGATTGGCATGTATACATTTATATGTATAAAATAGATAACCAAAAAGAACCTGCTGTATAAAAAAATAAAATAAAATTCAAATTACAAAAAGTAAAACAGAAAAAATATTCTTCCCTTCACATACATGTATTTATATGAATAAATTATTTCCATGCTTATATCTGTAAATACAAAAAAGAGGAATAAAATCTACCTTGAACCAAAAAAGAAAAAAAAACAGAACCCACCAGCTACACAGAGGAAAACCGTATCAGGGCACTTGCTCCAGTTGTAAACAATTCTGAAGTTGGTCGGTGGTGGGGAATCATCTCCCATTCAGCCAGCAGGCCCCACGCAACAAGCGTCCTCATTGCAAAGCTGGGGGACCGTGCCGAGGCATCTGTGAGTAAACGTGGGCTGAGCCCCAGGCCAGCTGCTGCTGAAATGTTCCCACCCTTCCCAGGTAAAACACCTGAATATGTACAAGGACTTGAAAGCCTAGAGGAAGGGCCATGGAGCCACATGAGCGACAGCATGCCAGCCGACTTGGTGCCTGCAGGCCAGCCAGGATGGTCCTGGTCCTGGGTGCTCTTCTGGAAGCTTTCCATTTCCCTGCCTGAGATACCCCTGCTGTCCCGGCCCCCACTGCTTTCTTCCTCACTCACCTCTGCCCAGGGAGAAATTCCAGCGGCAGGTATGGGTGACACATCCTCTTCTTTAGCAGGTGGCATCTTGGCAACTGCTGCAGAAAGTCCAGCAGAGCCCCACTCACACTGGGCCACCCACAAAGCCGTGGCCTCTCACTCCCTCCCACCAGTCCAGCCCCAAGACTGCTGACAGGGCAGAGAAAATGGCGTCAGGCACAGCTGCAGGGGCTCTTGCTGCCTGGAGCGGTGTTTATATTGATCTGAACCCAGGCACACCTGGGGAGGGCTGGCCGGCACGGTCAGGCTTCCCAGGCCAGCCAATAATCACCCCTCAGGGGCTCACAGTTGCAGAAACTGGAACTTGCTGAATCGGCCAGGTCCAAGGAACAGGTGTGGGCTCCTGAGAGTCAGGATAGACAAGGGGCTGCAGCTCTGGCTTGTTTTCTAATTATATTATCTGGCCCATGAGTGGGAGACAACTTCAAGAAAACCCTCTCCTAATGAGAGGAACCCAGGAGTCAGGGAGAGGAGGGGTGGCTGGTGGGTGGAGACAGAGGCCTGGTGCCCCGGGTGCAGTGGAAGTCTCTGGAACACCGGGTGGAGAGAGGCCACACAGAGTGATGCCCAGGGTCACAGACCTGTCGGAGCTGCTGTTTGTTAGTTCAAGTCCTGCTCTGAGGTGCTCTGTGTCAGATCTGAGTGACAGGTGAGCTGGGAGTGCTCTGCAATGAGGGCGATATGCACGGTTCCTGTGTTCCCAGCCCTGCCATGGTACCTGCAAGGGTAGCTCTGTATCCTGGGAGGGGCCTGACCACGAGAGCCCCATGGGCTGCAGGGGGACCTGCCCAGGGAACCCCATATCCTGGGAGGGTCCTGAACACGAGAGCCCCGTGGGCTGGGGTGGGGTACCTGCCCAGGTGAGCTCCATATCCTGGGATTGGCCTGACCTCGAGAGCCCCATGGGCTGCTGGAGTCCTGGTAAAGGATGTCAGGACAGTCAGTGAAGCCACCGAGGATATACCTCCAGTAGTTCCTAAATCCTACACCCTGCTGGTCATTCTACCAACCACCAGGACATGGTATTCTGTATTAGTCTTCAATGATGCCTTCTTTTGTATTCTATTAGTCCCAGAGTCACAAGAAATTTTGGCTTGTGAGTGGCAGGACTCAACATACAACTGAAACAATACTTCCGGGCCGTGTTGCCCCAAGGGTTCAAAAATTCCCACACCATCTTTGGGGAAAGCTCAGCTAAAGACCTAAAAGTTCTACCTCTGGAAAAGGAAACACTCCTTCAATATGCAGACGACATTCTGATCGCCAGCCCTACTAAGGAGACCTCTGAACTACCAAGCCAATAAAGGATACAAGTTGACCAAGAAAAAGCTCAAATATCACAGACTACGGTGACCTGCCTGGGCTTCATTCTCACAGAAGGTCGGAGAAGCCCATCCCAGGAAAGGGAAGAAACAATTTACAGCCTTACCCATTTCTGAAACTAGAAGACAGCTTAGGGGTTCCTGGGGAGGCCAGGGTTTGCTGCTTCTGGATCCCTAACTACAGTCTACTAGCTCGGCCTCTATATGAAACACTGAAAGGAAAAGGTGATGATCCTTTTGAATAGAATGCAGAAGTGGCCTTTCAAGAATGGAAAGAGCAGTCAATTCAGACCCTTGCCCTGGAACTCCCTAATTTAGCTAAACCCTTTGACCTTTACATTCCTGGTGAACGGTGAATCGCCATTGGAGTATTAGTGCAAAACCTGGGACCACTTGAAATGGAACAATGCAAGAATGCGATCCAGGTAGGATAAACTACGGTCACCAAGGGGCTTGGCCCACCGCCACATCTGGCCAAGATACTGGCAGTATCTGATAACCTGGAAATCAGCAGCCCAAAAGGCCACCTCCCTCCTAAGGAAAAAGGAACCCTCGTGGTGATCCTAACCCCCAACCATGCCCTGAAGTTGCAGGGTTGGCTCCGTGGGCACACTGATCTTGAGTGAGGAGGCCTTCCAAATCCAACCTCCATAGAGATAACCGGGGCAAAGGGGCACCATGAAGACTCATGTGAAGGTGTCTGAACATGGAAATTTAACGCTCATTTCCCACCAGGAAGAGGAATTAACCAAAGGCTCAGCATGCCATGCCGGAACCATATTAGGGCCTGAAGCAATCCTGCGGGTTTGCGGCCAGCTCACAAGAAAGCGAGTTGAAGAAAGGAGCTCAGGGGCACTGTAATTCACAAAATTGCAGAGTAATGAATGACAGCTATCGTCCAAAAATGTTTTGAAGTAAGTCTTCGAAGAGGACTTGAAATCGGGGCAGAATTTCAGGAAAACGATTTCAGGGGGTAGACTGGAATTGCACTTAAAGAATAAGATTAGAGGCAGAATGTCGACAATGATGCACTTGGCCAAAAAGGGCGTATGCGTTTTTTCCTGAATATATTCAGGAAAAAACGCATACGCCCTTTTTGGCCAACCAAGCAACCGTGTAAAGGAAATGTGTACTACAATGAAGTCTCACTGCCCCCCGGTCAAAAGGGCCATCTGAAAAATGTGTAAATTCCAGAAAGGCAGGACAGGTCATGGAGAACAGGGAGCCTTGTTATGCTGATGGGCGGGATGTAAATTGCCAACAGCCACTCTGGAGAAGTGTATGGTGTTTCCTGAAACACGTAGGAAACAAAGCAACACAGCCTATGGCACTTCCACTTATGGTCCTATAGCATAGAGAAATTAAAATCACAAACACACAGCCACCCCAAAGTTTGGGATGGCTCTGTTTACAAGAACCTTTTCTACGGTACAAGTTAAATATCCGAGAAAGCAAAAAATGGATAAAGAAGTTGTGGTACGCACGTACAGTGGAATATCACTCAGCAATGAAACCTACGTCATCAGGCCCGTAGCGGCATAATGAGTGGATTCAGGTACGATGATTGTACGAGAAATAAGTCACACAGAAAAAGAAACATCATAAGATATCACTAATACACGGAATGTAAACTTGGCCACACATGAACTGAATTACAAAACAGAACAGGGTCTCAAATTTAAAAAACCAACTTATGCTTGCTTATGGGGAAAGGTGAGTTGGGGTGCTGCTTAAAAGCAGAGATTGAAATTAGCACAGATACCATTCCATAAGCCAAATATATAATAGACAATACCTACCCCTTGCTCAACGAAATGGACTCAACACCCCATATTCAACGCATGGGAATATACCTGACAATTAAGAATCTTAAAACCCATGGATTTATATGTCTCCATAAGGAAATCAAGCGTGTGTACAGCGGCCTAAATGCAGCAGTGAAAATCCGATAAATCCCATTATCAAAATAAATTTCAAAAACAAAACACAATGACAGTGAAATAGAGAGCAATTCTTAAATAATTCATTCAGGGCTTGTGATGCAACCTGGATTTACCACATCTACACCCAGAGCTGGGTGAGACATAAGGCTGGACACTTCAGGCTGATAGCATTGGTGAGGTTCGGTGAGCAAACGCAGACCCTTTGAAGTCATACTGCATGGTACCCATTCCATGGGTCCCAACTCTCCACGTTTAAGGGATTCTTCCTTCAGCTAAAACATGCATGGGAAACCCAGAGTATGGTCCACCGTGTGATTGGGAAACGTTTTCAAATGCATCTCAGTTTTCGAACCCTGGTACTCGGGTTCAACATTCCAGAAGCTTTACTAACACTCTCCCCACTTGGAGAGTCAGGGACTTTAACCTCCTGTTTGGCAGAGTTTGCAATTTCTGCCCAAGATGAACAGGAATAGGGAGAACCAATGAGAGACTAGCTGTAGGTGTCTGCACGGGCAAATGGAATGCTCATTTCCCACCAGGAAGAGGAATTAACCAAAGGCTCAGCGTGCCCTGCCAGAAACAGATTAGGGACTGAAGCAATCCTGCGGTTTTGTGGCCAGCTCACAAGAAAGCGTGTTGAGGAAAGGAGCTCAGGGGCACTGTAATTCACAAACCTGCAGAGTTATGAATGACAGCTATCGTCCAAAAATGTATTGAAGTAAGTCTTCGAAGAGGACTTGAAAGCGGGGCAGAATTTCAGGAAAACGATTTCAGGGGGTAGACTGGAATTGCACTTAAAGCATAGGAAAAGAGGCAGAATGTCGACAATGATGCACTTGGCCAAAAAGGGCGTATGCATTTTCTCCTGAATATATTCAGGAAAAAACGCATACGCCCTTTTTGGCCAACCAAGCAACCGTGTAAAGGAAATGTGTAGTACAATGAAGTCTCACTGCCCCCGGTCAAAAGGGCCATCTGAAAAATGTGTAAATTCCAGAAAGGCACGACAGGTCATGGAGAACAGGGAGCCTTGTTATGCTGATGGGCGGGATGTAAATTGCCAAAAGCCACTCTGGAGAAGTGTATGGTGTTTCCTGAAACACCTAAGAAACAAAGCAACGGAGACTACGGCACTTCCACTTATGGTCTTATAGATCACGGAAATTAAAAGCAAAAACAGACAGCCACCCCAAAGTGTCGGACGGCTCTGTTTACAAGAACCTCGTCTACGGAACAAGTTAAATATCCCAGAAAGCGAAAAATGGATAAAGAAGTGTGGTACGTACGTACAAATGAATATCACTCACCAATGAAATCTATTTCATCAGGCCCGTCGCGGCATAATGAGTGGATTCAGGTACGATGATTCTAAGTGAAATAAGTCACACAGAAAATGAAACATCATAAGTTATCACTAATACACGGAATGTAAACTTGGCTACACATGAACTGAATTACAAAACAGAACAGGGTCTCAAATTTAGAAAACCAACTTATGCTTGCTTAAGGGGAAAAGTGAGTTGGGGTGCTGCATAAAAGCAGAGATAGAAATTAGCACAGATACCTTTCCATAAGCCAAATATGTAATAGTCAAGACCTACCCCTTGCTCAACGAAATGGACTAAACACCTCATATTCAACGGCTAGGAATACACCTGACTAGTAAGAATCTTCAAACCCATGGATTTATATGTCTCCTTAAGACAATCAAGCGTGTGTACAGCTGCATGATCGCAGCAGAGAAAATTCAATAAATCCCATTATCAAAATGAATTAGAAAAACAAAACACAATGAGAGTGAAATAGAGAGCAATTCTTAAATAATTCATTCAGGGCATGTGATGCAACCTGGATTTACCACATCTACATCCAGAGCTGGGTGAGACATAAGGCTGGACACTTCTGGCTGATAGCATTGGTGAGGTTCGGTGAGCAAACGCAGACCCTTTGAAGTCATACTGCATGGTACCCATTCCATGGGTCCCAACTCTCCAGGTTTAAGGGATTCTTCCTTCAGCTAAAACATGCATGGGAAACCCACAGAACTGTGCACTGTGTGACCGGGAAACGTTTTCAAATGCATCTCAGTTTTCGTCCCCTGGTACTCGGGTTCATTATTCCAGACGCTTTACTAACACTCTCCCCACTTGGAGAGTCAGTGCCATTAACCTCCTGTTTGGCACAGTTTGCAATTTCTGCGCAAGATGAACAGGAATAGGGAGAAGCAATGAGAGACTAGCTGTAGGTGTCTGCACGGGAAAATGGAACGCTCATTTCCCACCAGGGAGAGGAATTAAGCAAAGGCTCAGCGTGCCCTGCCGGAAACAGATTAGGGCCTGAAGCAATCCTGCGGTTTGGCGGCCCGCTCACAAGAAAGCGAGTTGAAGAAATGAGCTCAGGGGCACTGTAATTCACAAACCTGCAGAGTTATGAATGACAGCTATAGTCCAAAAATGTATTGAAGTAAGTCTTCGAAGAGGACTTGAAAGCGGGGCAGAATTTCAGGAAAACGATTTCAGGGGGTAGACTGGAATTGTACTAACAGCATAGGAAAAGAGGCAGAATGTCGACAATGATGCACTTGGCCAAAAAGGGCGTATGCGTTTTTTCCTGAATATATTCAGGAAAAAACGCATACGCCCTTTTTGGCCAACCAAGCAAGCGTGTAATGGAAATCTGCACTACAATGAAGTCTCACTGCCCCCCGGTCAAAAGGGCCATCTGAAAAAAATGTAAAATCCAGAAAGTCAAGACAGGTCATGGAGAACAGGGAGCCTTGTCATGCTGATGGGCGGGATGTAAATTGCCAACAACCACTCTGGAGAAGTGTATGGTGTTTCCAGAAACACGTAGGAAACAAAGCAACACAGCCTATGGCACTTCCACTTATGGTCCTATAGCTTAGGGAAATTAAAATCACAAACACACAGCCACCCCAAAGTTTGGGATGGCTCTGTTTACAAGAACCTTGTCTACGGTACAAGTTAAATATCCGAGAAAGGAAAAAATGGATAAAGATGTTTTGGTACGCACGTACAATGGAATATCATTCAGCAATTAAATCTACGTCTTCAGGCCCGTAGCGGTATAATGAGTGGATTCAGGTACGATGATTCTACGAGAAATAAGTCACACAGAAAAATAAACATCATAAGATATCAGTAATACACGGAATGTAAACTTGGCTACACATAAACTGAATTACAAAACAGAACAGGGTCTCAAATTTAGAAAACCAACTTATGCTTGCTTATGGGGAAAGGTGAGTTGGGGTGCTGCATAAAACCAGAGATTGGAATTAGCACAGGTACCGTTCCATAAGCCAAATATATTATAGACAAGACCTACTACTTGCTCAACGAAATGGACTCAACACCCCATATTCAACGCCTGGCAAGATACCTGAGAAGTAAGAATCTTTAAAACCATGGATTTATATGTCTCCATAAGGAAAACAAGCGTGTGTACAGCAGCCTAAACGGAACAGTGAAAATCCGGTAAATCCCATTATCAAAATAAATTTCAAAAAAAAAAACACAATGACAGTGAAATAGAGAGCAATTCTTAAATAATTCATTCAGGGCTTGTGATGCAACCTGGATTTACCACATCTACACCCAGAGCTGGGTGAGACATAAGGCTGGACACTTCGGGCTGATAGCATTGGTGAGGTTCGGTGAGCAGACACAGACCCTTTGAAGTCATACTGCATGGTACCCATTCCATGGGTCCCAACTCTCCAGGTTTAAGGGACTCTTCCTTCAGCTAAAACATGCATGGGAAACCCAGACTATCGTCCGCCGTGTGATTGGGAAACGTTTTCAAATGCATCTCAGTTTTCGTCCCCTCGTACTCGGTTTTACCATTCCAGACGCTTTACTAACACTCTCCCCACTTGGAGAGTCAGTGCCTTTAACCTCCTGTTTGGCACAGTTTGGAATTTCTGCGCAAGATGAACAGGAATAGGGAGAACCAATGAGAGATTAGGTGTAGGTGTCTGCACGAACAAATTTAACGCTCATTTCCCACCAGGAAGAGGAATTCACCAAAGGCTCAGCGTGCCCTGACGGAAACAGATTAGGGCCTGCAGCAATCCTGCGGTTTTGCGGCCAGCTCACAAGAAAGCGAGTTCAGGAAACGAGCTCAGGGGTACTGTAATTCACAAACCTGCAGAGTTATGAATGACAGCTATCGTCCAAAAATGTATTGAAGTAAGTCTTCGAAGAGGACTTGAAAGCGGGGCAAAATTTCAGGAAAACGATTTCAGGGGGTAGACTGGAATTGCACTTAAAGCATAGGAATAGAGGCAGAATGTCGACAATGATGCACTGGCCAAAAAGTGTGTATGCGTTTTTTCCTGAATATATTCAGGAAAAAACGCATACGCCATTTTTGGCCAAGCAAGCAAGCAGGTAAATGAAATCTGCACTACAATGAAGTCTCACTGCCCCCCGGTTAAAAGGGGCATCTGAAAAAGTGTAAAATCCAGAAAGGCAGGACAGGTCATGGAGAACAGGGAGCCTTGTTATGCTGATGGGGGGGATGTAAATTGCAAACAGCCACTCTGGAGAAGTGTATGGGGTTTCCTGAAACACGTAGGAAACAAAGCAACAGAGCCTATGGCACTTCCACTTATGGTCCTATAGCTTAGGGAAATTAAAATCAAAAACACACAGCCACCCCAAAGTTTGGGACAGCTCTGTTTACAAGAACGTCATCTACAGTACAAGTTAAATATCCCAGAATGTGAAAAATGGTTAAAGAAGTTGTGGTACGCACGTACAATGGAATATCACTCACCAATGAAATCTATGTCATCAGGCCCGTCGCGGCATATTGAGTGGATCCAGGTACGATGATTCTAAGTGAAATAAGTCACACAGAAAATGAAACATCATAAGATATCACTAATACACGGAATGTAAACTTGGCTACACATGAACTGAATTACAAAACAGAACAGGGTCTCAAATTTAGAACACCAACTTATGCTTGCTTATGGGGAAAGGTGAGGTGGGGTGCTGCATAAAACCAGAGATAGAAATTAGCACACATACCTTTCCATAAGCCAAATATGTAATAGTCAAGACCTACACCTTGCTCAACGAAATGGACTAAACACACCATATTCAACTCCTAGGATTACACATGACTAGTAAGAATCTTCAAACCCATGGATTTATATGTCTCCATAATGAAATCAAGCGTGTGTACAACGGCCTAAACGCAGCAGTGATAATCCGATAAATCCCATTATCAAAATAAATTTCAAAAACAAAACACAATGACAGTGAAATAGAGAGCAATTCTTAAATAATTCATTCAGGGCTTGTGATGCAACCTGGATTTACCACATCTACACCTAGAGCTGAGTGAGACATAAGGTTCGACACTTTGGGCTGATAGCATTGGTGAGGTTCGGTGAGAAAATGCAGGCCATTTGAAGTCATACTGCATGGTACACATTGCATGGGTCCCACCTCTCCAGGTTTAAGGGATTCTTCCTTCAGGTAAAACACGCATGGGAAACCCAGAATATGGTCCACCGTGTGACCGGGAAACCTTTTTAAATGCATCTCAGTTTTCTTCCCCTCATACTCGGTTTTACCATTCCAGACGCTTTACTAACTCTTTCCCCAATTGGAGAGTCAGTGCCTTTAACCTCCTGTTTGGCACAGTTTGGAATTTCTGAGCAAGATGAACAGGAATAGGGAGAACCAATGAGAGATTAGCTGTAGGTGTCTGCACGAGCAAATTTAACGCTCATTTCCCATCAGGAAGAGGAATTAGCCAAAGGCTCAACATGCCGTGCCGGAACCAGATTAGGGCCTGAAGCAATCCTGCGGTTTTGCGGCCAGCTCACAAGAAAGCGAGTTGAAGAATGGAGCTCAGGGGCACTGTAATTCACAAACCTGCAGAGTTATAAATGACAGCTATCGTCCAAAAATATATTGAAGTAAGGCTGCAAAGAGGACTTGAACGCGGGGCAGAATTCCAGGAATACGATTTCAGGAGGTAGACGGGAAGTCCTCTGAAAGTATAGGAGAAGAGGCAGAACTTCGACAATGATGCACTTGGTCAAAAAGGGCATATGCGTTTCTTCCAGGGCCCTCAGTAAAGAGGGTAGGAGGCTCCCAGCATGCTTCAGTGGCCAACAGAGGGCCTACGTCGCCAAGGCGACGTGAGCCATCCAGGCAGGAGTGACCTCACATCAGAGCGCCCACCTCACAGAAGGGTAAGGAACCCAGTCATGATCAGACTCTCACCAGAGTGCCCACATAAGCAAGGGGCTGGGAATCAGGCACGAGTGTCCTCACACCCGTGGGGCCACATCATCGAAAGTTGAGGTACCCAGCACATGTGGCCTCAAACCAGAAGACCCACATCACCATGGGTCTCGGAGCGAGGCAGGCAGGATTAACCTCAAAACACATGGCCCATTGTATAAAAAGGTGAGGAATCCAGCAGTTGGAACATCCCAGCAGGCGGCCCAGAGCACCGAGGCTATGGGATCCAGGCAGTGATGAACTCACAACAGAGGGCCCTCATCGTGATACTGTAAGCAACCCAGCCGTTGTGACCTCAGAGCAAAAGGCCCACATCCCCATGGGGAAGGGAACCAAGCAGGAGTGTCATCGCACCAGTGGGCACACAACAGAAAATGTGGGGAGCCCAGCAGTTAGGGCCGGACGCCAGAGGGCCCTCATCACTGAGGAGAGGAGGCTCCCAGCAAGCTCCAACTGCTACCAGAGGGCCGACGTCGCCAATGCGGGGTGTGCCAGCCAGGCAGGAGTGACCTCAGAGCAGAGGGCCAACCACACAAAAGTGTGAGGAACCCAAAGAGGATCAGACTCTCACCAGAGGGCCCACATCACCAAGGGAATGGAAACCAGGCAGGAGTGTCCTCACACCAGTGGGGCCACATCACCGAAATGTGACGGACCCAGCACACGTGGCCTCAAACTACAGGACACACATCACCAAGGGGCTGGGAGTGAGGCAGGCAGGAGGAGCCTCAAAACAGAGGGCCCATTGCGTAAAAAAGGTGAGGAATCCCGCAGTTGGAACCTCCCAGCAGGCGGCCAGGAGCAGCGAGGCTATGGGATCCAGGCCTGACTGAACTCAAAACAGAGGGCCCACATTCTGACACTGTGAGCAACCCAGCCGTTGGGACCACAGAGCAGAAAGCCCACATCCCCTAGGGAAGGGACCCTGGCTGGAGTGTACTCACACGACAGGGCGCACATCAGAAAATTTTGGGAGCCCATGAGTTAGGGCCTGACGCCAGAGGGCCCTCATTACCGAGGGGAGGAGACTCCCAGCAGGCACCAACTCCCAACTGAGGGCCCACATCGCCAACGTGACGTGTGCCAGCCAGGCAGGAGTGACCTCACAGCAGAGGGCCCACCTCCCAGAAGTGTGAGGAATCCAGACAGGATCAGACTCTCACAAGAGGGCCCCAATCACCAAGGGGATGGGAAGCAGGCAGGAGTGTCCTCACACCAGTGGGGCCACATCAATAAAGGTGAGGAAACCGGTACATGTGGCCTTAAACCAGAGGACCTACATCACAAAGGGGCTGGGAGTGAGTCAGGAAGTAGGAGCATAAAAACACAGGACCCAAAGAATAAAAAAGGTAAGGAATCCAGCAGTAGGAACCTCCCAGCAGTCGGCTCAGAGCACAGAGTCTATGGGATCTAGGCCTGAGTGAACTAACACCAGAGAGACAACATCATGAAACGGTGAACAACACAGGTGTTGGGACCTTAGAGCAGAAGGCCCACATGCCCATGGGGATGGGAACCTCGCAGGAGTGTCCTCGCACCACTTAGCACGTATCAGAAAATGTGGGTACCCAGCAGTTAGGGCCTGACGCTAGAGGGCCCCCATCACCGAGGGGAGGAGGCTCCCAGCAGGCTCCAAGTGCCACAAGAGGGCCGATGTTGCCCAGGTGGGGTGTGCCAGCCAGGCAGGAGTGACCTCACAGCACAGGGCCCACCTCACAGAAGGGTGAGGAACCCAGCCAGGATCAGACTCTCACCAGAGGGCCCACATCATCAAGGGGATAGGAAGCAGGCAGGAGTGTCCTCACACCAGTGTGGCCACATCATCCAAAGGCGAGGGACCCAGCACACGTGGCCTCACACCAGAGGACACACATCACCAAGGGACTGGGAGTGAGGCAGGCAGGAGGAGTCTCAAAACAGAGGGTCCACAGAAGAAAAAAGGTGAGGAATCCCGCAGTTGGAACCTCCCAGCAGGTGGCCAGGAGCAGCGAGGCTATGGGATCCAGGCCGGAGAGAACTCACAGCAGAGGGCCCTCATCATGAAACTGAGCAACCCACGGTTGGGACCTCAGAGCAGAAGGCCCACATTCCCATGGGGTTGGGAACCTGGCACGAGTGTACTCGAACCACAGGGCGCATATCAGAAAATATTGGGAGCCCAGGAATTAGGGCCTGACGCCAGAGGGCCCTCATTACCGAGGGCAGGAGACCCCCAGCAGGCACCAAATCCCACCAGAGGGCCGACTTCGCCAAGGCGGGGTGTGCCAGCCAGGCAGGAGTGACGTCAGAGAAGAGGGCCCACCTCACAGAAGTGTGAGGAACCCAACCAGGATCAGACTCTCAGCGGATGGCCCACATCACCAAGGGGATGGGAACCAGGCAGGAGTGTCCTCACACCAGTGGGGCCACATCAGCCAAAGGTGAGGAACCCAGCACATGTGGCCTCAAACCACAGGACACACATCACCAAGGGGCTGGGAGTGAGGCAGGTGTCCGGAGGGGCACATTTAACTCTAATTTCCCACCAGGAAGAGGAATTAACCAAAGGCTCAGAGTGCCGTGCCAGACCCTGATTATGGCCTAAAGCAAACCTGCGGTTCTGTGGCCAGCTTTCAAGGAAACGAGTTAAGAAAGGAAATCACAGGCACTGTAATTCACAAACCTGCAGAGTTATAAATGACAGCTATTGGCAAAAATATACTGAAGTAAGTCTGCAAAGAGGACTTCAAAACGAGGCAGAATTGCAGGAATCATATTTCAGGAGGTAGATTGGAATTGCGTTTAAAGCATGTGAAAAGCGGCAGATCTTTGACAGTGATGCACTTGGACAAAAGTGCGTAAACATTTTTTCCTGAATATATTCAGGAAAAAACACATATGCCCTTTTTGGCCAACCAAGCACTCGAGCAATGGAAATCCGCACTACAATGAAGTCTCATTTCCCATTCGTCAAAAGGGCCATCTGAAAAAAGTGTAAAAACCAGAAACACAGGACAGGCCATGGAGAACAGGGAGCCTTGTTATGCTGATGGGCAGGATGTAAATTGCCAACAGACACTCTGGAGATGTTTATGGTGTATCCTGAAACATCTGAAAAACAAAGCTACAGACCCTAGGGCACTTCCACTTTTGGCCCTATAGCTTAGGAAAATTAAAATCAACAAGACACAGCCAACACCAAATTTAGGGCTGCTGTGTTTACAAGAACCTTGAGTCCAGTACAAATTAAATATCCCAGAAAGAAAAATATGGATAAAGGAGTTGTGCTACTTACGTACAATGGAATATCACTCAGCAATGAAATCAATGTCATCAGGCCTGTAGCAGCAAATTGAGTGGATTTAAGTATGATGATTCTAAGAGAAATATGTCACACAGAGAAAGGTAATTATCATAAGATATCACTAATAGAGAGAGTGTAAACTTGGCTACACATAAACTGAATTCCAAAACCGAACAGAGTCTCACATTTAGATAAAAACTTATGCTTGCTTAAGGGGAAAGTTGAGTTGCGGTGCTGTATAAAACCAGAGATTGAAATTAGCACACATACCGTTCCATAAGCCAAATATGTAATAGACAAGACCTACTCTTTGCTCAACGAAATAGACTCATCCATGGTGTATCACCTCACACCTGTTAGAATGGGCATCATCAGAAAATCTACAAACAACAAATGCTGGAAAGGGTGTGGAGATAAGGAACCCTCTTCCGCTATTGTTGGGAATGAAATTGATACAGTCACTGTGGAGAAAGTTATGGAGTTTCTTATAAAACTAAGAATAGAATTACCATATGATACAGCAGTCCCACTACTGGGCATATACCCAGACAAAACCATAAATCAAAAAGAGACATTCACCGCAATGTTCATTGCATCACTATTTACAATATCCAGGTAATGGAAGCAACCTAAATGCCCACAGACAGACGAATGCATAAAGACGTGGTACATATATAAAATGGAATATTACTAAGCCATAAAAAGGAATGAAATTGGGTCATTTGTAGAGACGTTGATGGATCTAGAGACTGTCATACAGAGTGAAGTAAGTCAGAAAGAGAAAAAGAAATCTTGTCTATTAATGGCTATATGTGGAACCTAGACAAATTGTACAGATGAACCGTTTTGCAAGGCAGAAATAGAGCAACAGATGTAGACAACAAACGTATGGACACCAAGGGGGGAAAGCTGTTGGGGGGTGGTGGTGGGAGGAGTTGAGAGATTGGGATTGGCATGTATACATTTATATGTATAAAATAGATAACCAAAAAGAACCTGCTGTATAAAAAAATAAAATAAAATTCAAATTACAAAAAGTAAAACAGAAAAAATATTCTTCCCTTCACATACATGTATTTATATGAATAAATTATTTCCATGCTTATATCTGTAAATACAAAAAAGAGGAATAAAATCTACCTTGAACCAAAAAAGAAAAAAAAACAGAACCCACCAGCTACACAGAGGAAAACCGTATCAGGGCACTTGCTCCAGTTGTAAACAATTCTGAAGTTGGTCGGTGGTGGGGAATCATCTCCCATTCAGCCAGCAGGCCCCACGCAACAAGCGTCCTCATTGCAAAGCTGGGGGACCGTGCCGAGGCATCTGTGAGTAAACGTGGGCTGAGCCCCAGGCCAGCTGCTGCTGAAATGTTCCCACCCTTCCCAGGTAAAACACCTGAATATGTACAAGGACTTGAAAGCCTAGAGGAAGGGCCATGGAGCCACATGAGCGACAGCATGCCAGCCGACTTGGTGCCTGCAGGCCAGCCAGGATGGTCCTGGTCCTGGGTGCTCTTCTGGAAGCTTTCCATTTCCCTGCCTGAGATACCCCTGCTGTCCCGGCCCCCACTGCTTTCTTCCTCACTCACCTCTGCCCAGGGAGAAATTCCAGCGGCAGGTATGGGTGACACATCCTCTTCTTTAGCAGGTGGCATCTTGGCAACTGCTGCAGAAAGTCCAGCAGAGCCCCACTCACACTGGGCCACCCACAAAGCCGTGGCCTCTCACTCCCTCCCACCAGTCCAGCCCCAAGACTGCTGACAGGGCAGAGAAAATGGCGTCAGGCACAGCTGCAGGGGCTCTTGCTGCCTGGAGCGGTGTTTATATTGATCTGAACCCAGGCACACCTGGGGAGGGCTGGCCGGCACGGTCAGGCTTCCCAGGCCAGCCAATAATCACCCCTCAGGGGCTCACAGTTGCAGAAACTGGAACTTGCTGAATCGGCCAGGTCCAAGGAACAGGTGTGGGCTCCTGAGAGTCAGGATAGACAAGGGGCTGCAGCTCTGGCTTGTTTTCTAATTATATTATCTGGCCCATGAGTGGGAGACAACTTCAAGAAAACCCTCTCCTAATGAGAGGAACCCAGGAGTCAGGGAGAGGAGGGGTGGCTGGTGGGTGGAGACAGAGGCCTGGTGCCCCGGGTGCAGTGGAAGTCTCTGGAACACCGGGTGGAGAGAGGCCACACAGAGTGATGCCCAGGGTCACAGACCTGTCGGAGCTGCTGTTTGTTAGTTCAAGTCCTGCTCTGAGGTGCTCTGTGTCAGATCTGAGTGACAGGTGAGCTGGGAGTGCTCTGCAATGAGGGCGATATGCACGGTTCCTGTGTTCCCAGCCCTGCCATGGTACCTGCAAGGGTAGCTCTGTATCCTGGGAGGGGCCTGACCACGAGAGCCCCATGGGCTGCAGGGGGACCTGCCCAGGGAACCCCATATCCTGGGAGGGTCCTGAACACGAGAGCCCCGTGGGCTGGGGTGGGGTACCTGCCCAGGTGAGCTCCATATCCTGGGATTGGCCTGACCTCGAGAGCCCCATGGGCTGCTGGAGTCCTGGTAAAGGATGTCAGGACAGTCAGTGAAGCCACCGAGGATATACCTCCAGTAGTTCCTAAATCCTACACCCTGCTGGTCATTCTACCAACCACCAGGACATGGTATTCTGTATTAGTCTTCAATGATGCCTTCTTTTGTATTCTATTAGTCCCAGAGTCACAAGAAATTTTGGCTTGTGAGTGGCAGGACTCAACATACAACTGAAACAATACTTCCGGGCCGTGTTGCCCCAAGGGTTCAAAAATTCCCACACCATCTTTGGGGAAAGCTCAGCTAAAGACCTAAAAGTTCTACCTCTGGAAAAGGAAACACTCCTTCAATATGCAGACGACATTCTGATCGCCAGCCCTACTAAGGAGACCTCTGAACTACCAAGCCAATAAAGGATACAAGTTGACCAAGAAAAAGCTCAAATATCACAGACTACGGTGACCTGCCTGGGCTTCATTCTCACAGAAGGTCGGAGAAGCCCATCCCAGGAAAGGGAAGAAACAATTTACAGCCTTACCCATTTCTGAAACTAGAAGACAGCTTAGGGGTTCCTGGGGAGGCCAGGGTTTGCTGCTTCTGGATCCCTAACTACAGTCTACTAGCTCGGCCTCTATATGAAACACTGAAAGGAAAAGGTGATGATCCTTTTGAATAGAATGCAGAAGTGGCCTTTCAAGAATGGAAAGAGCAGTCAATTCAGACCCTTGCCCTGGAACTCCCTAATTTAGCTAAACCCTTTGACCTTTACATTCCTGGTGAACGGTGAATCGCCATTGGAGTATTAGTGCAAAACCTGGGACCACTTGAAATGGAACAATGCAAGAATGCGATCCAGGTAGGATAAACTACGGTCACCAAGGGGCTTGGCCCACCGCCACATCTGGCCAAGATACTGGCAGTATCTGATAACCTGGAAATCAGCAGCCCAAAAGGCCACCTCCCTCCTAAGGAAAAAGGAACCCTCGTGGTGATCCTAACCCCCAACCATGCCCTGAAGTTGCAGGGTTGGCTCCGTGGGCACACTGATCTTGAGTGAGGAGGCCTTCCAAATCCAACCTCCATAGAGATAACCGGGGCAAAGGGGCACCATGAAGACTCATGTGAAGGTGTCTGAACATGGAAATTTAACGCTCATTTCCCACCAGGAAGAGGAATTAACCAAAGGCTCAGCATGCCATGCCGGAACCATATTAGGGCCTGAAGCAATCCTGCGGGTTTGCGGCCAGCTCACAAGAAAGCGAGTTGAAGAAAGGAGCTCAGGGGCACTGTAATTCACAAAATTGCAGAGTAATGAATGACAGCTATCGTCCAAAAATGTTTTGAAGTAAGTCTTCGAAGAGGACTTGAAATCGGGGCAGAATTTCAGGAAAACGATTTCAGGGGGTAGACTGGAATTGCACTTAAAGAATAAGATTAGAGGCAGAATGTCGACAATGATGCACTTGGCCAAAAAGGGCGTATGCGTTTTTTCCTGAATATATTCAGGAAAAAACGCATACGCCCTTTTTGGCCAACCAAGCAACCGTGTAAAGGAAATGTGTACTACAATGAAGTCTCACTGCCCCCCGGTCAAAAGGGCCATCTGAAAAATGTGTAAATTCCAGAAAGGCAGGACAGGTCATGGAGAACAGGGAGCCTTGTTATGCTGATGGGCGGGATGTAAATTGCCAACAGCCACTCTGGAGAAGTGTATGGTGTTTCCTGAAACACGTAGGAAACAAAGCAACACAGCCTATGGCACTTCCACTTATGGTCCTATAGCATAGAGAAATTAAAATCACAAACACACAGCCACCCCAAAGTTTGGGATGGCTCTGTTTACAAGAACCTTTTCTACGGTACAAGTTAAATATCCGAGAAAGCAAAAAATGGATAAAGAAGTTGTGGTACGCACGTACAATGGAATATCACTCAGCAATGAAACCTACGTCATCAGGCCCGTAGCGGCATAATGAGTGGATTCAGGTACGATGATTGTACGAGAAATAAGTCACACAGAAAAAGAAACATCATAAGATATCACTAATACACGGAATGTAAACTTGGCCACACATGAACTGAATTACAAAACAGAACAGGGTCTCAAATTTAAAAAACCAACTTATGCTTGCTTATGGGGAAAGGTGAGTTGGGGTGCTGCTTAAAAGCAGAGATTGAAATTAGCACAGATACCATTCCATAAGCCAAATATATAATAGACAATACCTACCCCTTGCTCAACGAAATGGACTCAACACCCCATATTCAACGCATGGGAATATACCTGACAATTAAGAATCTTAAAACCCATGGATTTATATGTCTCCATAAGGAAATCAAGCGTGTGTACAGCGGCCTAAATGCAGCAGTGAAAATCCGATAAATCCCATTATCAAAATAAATTTCAAAAACAAAACACAATGACAGTGAAATAGAGAGCAATTCTTAAATAATTCATTCAGGGCTTGTGATGCAACCTGGATTTACCACATCTACACCCAGAGCTGGGTGAGACATAAGGCTGGACACTTCAGGCTGATAGCATTGGTGAGGTTCGGTGAGCAAACGCAGACCCTTTGAAGTCATACTGCATGGTACCCATTCCATGGGTCCCAACTCTCCACGTTTAAGGGATTCTTCCTTCAGCTAAAACATGCATGGGAAACCCAGAGTATGGTCCACCGTGTGATTGGGAAACGTTTTCAAATGCATCTCAGTTTTCGAACCCTGGTACTCGGGTTCAACATTCCAGAAGCTTTACTAACACTCTCCCCACTTGGAGAGTCAGGGACTTTAACCTCCTGTTTGGCAGAGTTTGCAATTTCTGCCCAAGATGAACAGGAATAGGGAGAACCAATGAGAGACTAGCTGTAGGTGTCTGCACGGGCAAATGGAATGCTCATTTCCCACCAGGAAGAGGAATTAACCAAAGGCTCAGCGTGCCCTGCCAGAAACAGATTAGGGACTGAAGCAATCCTGCGGTTTTGTGGCCAGCTCACAAGAAAGCGTGTTGAGGAAAGGAGCTCAGGGGCACTGTAATTCACAAACCTGCAGAGTTATGAATGACAGCTATCGTCCAAAAATGTATTGAAGTAAGTCTTCGAAGAGGACTTGAAAGCGGGGCAGAATTTCAGGAAAACGATTTCAGGGGGTAGACTGGAATTGCACTTAAAGCATAGGAAAAGAGGCAGAATGTCGACAATGATGCACTTGGCCAAAAAGGGCGTATGCATTTTCTCCTGAATATATTCAGGAAAAAACGCATACGCCCTTTTTGGCCAACCAAGCAACCGTGTAAAGGAAATGTGTAGTACAATGAAGTCTCACTGCCCCCGGTCAAAAGGGCCATCTGAAAAATGTGTAAATTCCAGAAAGGCACGACAGGTCATGGAGAACAGGGAGCCTTGTTATGCTGATGGGCGGGATGTAAATTGCCAAAAGCCACTCTGGAGAAGTGTATGGTGTTTCCTGAAACACCTAAGAAACAAAGCAACGGAGACTACGGCACTTCCACTTATGGTCTTATAGATCACGGAAATTAAAAGCAAAAACAGACAGCCACCCCAAAGTGTCGGACGGCTCTGTTTACAAGAACCTCGTCTACGGAACAAGTTAAATATCCCAGAAAGCGAAAAATGGATAAAGAAGTGTGGTACGTACGTACAAATGAATATCACTCACCAATGAAATCTATTTCATCAGGCCCGTCGCGGCATAATGAGTGGATTCAGGTACGATGATTCTAAGTGAAATAAGTCACACAGAAAATGAAACATCATAAGTTATCACTAATACACGGAATGTAAACTTGGCTACACATGAACTGAATTACAAAACAGAACAGGGTCTCAAATTTAGAAAACCAACTTATGCTTGCTTAAGGGGAAAAGTGAGTTGGGGTGCTGCATAAAAGCAGAGATAGAAATTAGCACAGATACCTTTCCATAAGCCAAATATGTAATAGTCAAGACCTACCCCTTGCTCAACGAAATGGACTAAACACCTCATATTCAACGGCTAGGAATACACCTGACTAGTAAGAATCTTCAAACCCATGGATTTATATGTCTCCTTAAGACAATCAAGCGTGTGTACAGCTGCATGATCGCAGCAGAGAAAATTCAATAAATCCCATTATCAAAATGAATTAGAAAAACAAAACACAATGAGAGTGAAATAGAGAGCAATTCTTAAATAATTCATTCAGGGCATGTGATGCAACCTGGATTTACCACATCTACATCCAGAGCTGGGTGAGACATAAGGCTGGACACTTCTGGCTGATAGCATTGGTGAGGTTCGGTGAGCAAACGCAGACCCTTTGAAGTCATACTGCATGGTACCCATTCCATGGGTCCCAACTCTCCAGGTTTAAGGGATTCTTCCTTCAGCTAAAACATGCATGGGAAACCCACAGAACTGTGCACTGTGTGACCGGGAAACGTTTTCAAATGCATCTCAGTTTTCGTCCCCTGGTACTCGGGTTCATTATTCCAGACGCTTTACTAACACTCTCCCCACTTGGAGAGTCAGTGCCATTAACCTCCTGTTTGGCACAGTTTGCAATTTCTGCGCAAGATGAACAGGAATAGGGAGAAGCAATGAGAGACTAGCTGTAGGTGTCTGCACGGGAAAATGGAACGCTCATTTCCCACCAGGGAGAGGAATTAAGCAAAGGCTCAGCGTGCCCTGCCGGAAACAGATTAGGGCCTGAAGCAATCCTGCGGTTTGGCGGCCCGCTCACAAGAAAGCGAGTTGAAGAAATGAGCTCAGGGGCACTGTAATTCACAAACCTGCAGAGTTATGAATGACAGCTATAGTCCAAAAATGTATTGAAGTAAGTCTTCGAAGAGGACTTGAAAGCGGGGCAGAATTTCAGGAAAACGATTTCAGGGGGTAGACTGGAATTGTACTAACAGCATAGGAAAAGAGGCAGAATGTCGACAATGATGCACTTGGCCAAAAAGGGCGTATGCGTTTTTTCCTGAATATATTCAGGAAAAAACGCATACGCCCTTTTTGGCCAACCAAGCAAGCGTGTAATGGAAATCTGCACTACAATGAAGTCTCACTGCCCCCCGGTCAAAAGGGCCATCTGAAAAAAATGTAAAATCCAGAAAGTCAAGACAGGTCATGGAGAACAGGGAGCCTTGTCATGCTGATGGGCGGGATGTAAATTGCCAACAACCACTCTGGAGAAGTGTATGGTGTTTCCAGAAACACGTAGGAAACAAAGCAACACAGCCTATGGCACTTCCACTTATGGTCCTATAGCTTAGGGAAATTAAAATCAAAAACACACAGCCACCCCAAAGTTTGGGATGGCTCTGTTTACAAGAACCTTGTCTACGGTACAAGTTAAATATCCGAGAAAGGAAAAAATGGATAAAGATGTTTTGGTACGCACGTACAATGGAATATCATTCAGCAATTAAATCTACGTCTTCAGGCCCGTAGCGGTATAATGAGTGGATTCAGGTACGATGATTCTACGAGAAATAAGTCACACAGAAAAATAAACATCATAAGATATCAGTAATACACGGAATGTAAACTTGGCTACACATAAACTGAATTACAAAACAGAACAGGGTCTCAAATTTAGAAAACCAACTTATGCTTGCTTATGGGGAAAGGTGAGTTGGGGTGCTGCATAAAACCAGAGATTGGAATTAGCACAGGTACCGTTCCATAAGCCAAATATATTATAGACAAGACCTACTACTTGCTCAACGAAATGGACTCAACACCCCATATTCAACGCCTGGCAAGATACCTGAGAAGTAAGAATCTTTAAAACCATGGATTTATATGTCTCCATAAGGAAAACAAGCGTGTGTACAGCAGCCTAAACGGAACAGTGAAAATCCGGTAAATCCCATTATCAAAATAAATTTCAAAAAAAAAAACACAATGACAGTGAAATAGAGAGCAATTCTTAAATAATTCATTCAGGGCTTGTGATGCAACCTGGATTTACCACATCTACACCCAGAGCTGGGTGAGACATAAGGCTGGACACTTCGGGCTGATAGCATTGGTGAGGTTCGGTGAGCAGACACAGACCCTTTGAAGTCATACTGCATGGTACCCATTCCATGGGTCCCAACTCTCCAGGTTTAAGGGACTCTTCCTTCAGCTAAAACATGCATGGGAAACCCAGACTATCGTCCGCCGTGTGATTGGGAAACGTTTTCAAATGCATCTCAGTTTTCGTCCCCTCGTACTCGGTTTTACCATTCCAGACGCTTTACTAACACTCTCCCCACTTGGAGAGTCAGTGCCTTTAACCTCCTGTTTGGCACAGTTTGGAATTTCTGCGCAAGATGAACAGGAATAGGGAGAACCAATGAGAGATTAGGTGTAGGTGTCTGCACGAACAAATTTAACGCTCATTTCCCACCAGGAAGAGGAATTCACCAAAGGCTCAGCGTGCCCTGACGGAAACAGATTAGGGCCTGCAGCAATCCTGCGGTTTTGCGGCCAGCTCACAAGAAAGCGAGTTCAGGAAACGAGCTCAGGGGTACTGTAATTCACAAACCTGCAGAGTTATGAATGACAGCTATCGTCCAAAAATGTATTGAAGTAAGTCTTCGAAGAGGACTTGAAAGCGGGGCAAAATTTCAGGAAAACGATTTCAGGGGGTAGACTGGAATTGCACTTAAAGCATAGGAATAGAGGCAGAATGTCGACAATGATGCACTGGCCAAAAAGTGCGTATGCGTTTTTTCCTGAATATATTCAGGAAAAAACGCATACGCCATTTTTGGCCAAGCAAGCAAGCAGGTAAATGAAATCTGCACTACAATGAAGTCTCACTGCCCCCCGGTTAAAAGGGGCATCTGAAAAAGTGTAAAATCCAGAAAGGCAGGACAGGTCATGGAGAACAGGGAGCCTTGTTATGCTGATGGGGGGGATGTAAATTGCAAACAGCCACTCTGGAGAAGTGTATGGGGTTTCCTGAAACACGTAGGAAACAAAGCAACAGAGCCTATGGCACTTCCACTTATGGTCCTATAGCTTAGGGAAATTAAAATCAAAAACACACAGCCACCCCAAAGTTTGGGACAGCTCTGTTTACAAGAACGTCATCTACAGTACAAGTTAAATATCCCAGAATGTGAAAAATGGTTAAAGAAGTTGTGGTACGCACGTACAATGGAATATCACTCACCAATGAAATCTATGTCATCAGGCCCGTCGCGGCATATTGAGTGGATCCAGGTACGATGATTCTAAGTGAAATAAGTCACACAGAAAATGAAACATCATAAGATATCACTAATACACGGAATGTAAACTTGGCTACACATGAACTGAATTACAAAACAGAACAGGGTCTCAAATTTAGAACACCAACTTATGCTTGCTTATGGGGAAAGGTGAGGTGGGGTGCTGCATAAAACCAGAGATAGAAATTAGCACACATACCTTTCCATAAGCCAAATATGTAATAGTCAAGACCTACACCTTGCTCAACGAAATGGACTAAACACACCATATTCAACTCCTAGGATTACACATGACTAGTAAGAATCTTCAAACCCATGGATTTATATGTCTCCATAATGAAATCAAGCGTGTGTACAACGGCCTAAACGCAGCAGTGATAATCCGATAAATCCCATTATCAAAATAAATTTCAAAAACAAAACACAATGACAGTGAAATAGAGAGCAATTCTTAAATAATTCATTCAGGGCTTGTGATGCAACCTGGATTTACCACATCTACACCTAGAGCTGAGTGAGACATAAGGTTCGACACTTTGGGCTGATAGCATTGGTGAGGTTCGGTGAGAAAATGCAGGCCATTTGAAGTCATACTGCATGGTACACATTGCATGGGTCCCACCTCTCCAGGTTTAAGGGATTCTTCCTTCAGGTAAAACACGCATGGGAAACCCAGAATATGGTCCACCGTGTGACCGGGAAACCTTTTTAAATGCATCTCAGTTTTCTTCCCCTCATACTCGGTTTTACCATTCCAGACGCTTTACTAACTCTTTCCCCAATTGGAGAGTCAGTGCCTTTAACCTCCTGTTTGGCACAGTTTGGAATTTCTGAGCAAGATGAACAGGAATAGGGAGAACCAATGAGAGATTAGCTGTAGGTGTCTGCACGAGCAAATTTAACGCTCATTTCCCATCAGGAAGAGGAATTAGCCAAAGGCTCAACATGCCGTGCCGGAACCAGATTAGGGCCTGAAGCAATCCTGCGGTTTTGCGGCCAGCTCACAAGAAAGCGAGTTGAAGAATGGAGCTCAGGGGCACTGTAATTCACAAACCTGCAGAGTTATAAATGACAGCTATCGTCCAAAAATATATTGAAGTAAGGCTGCAAAGAGGACTTGAACGCGGGGCAGAATTCCAGGAATACGATTTCAGGAGGTAGACGGGAAGTCCTCTGAAAGTATAGGAGAAGAGGCAGAACTTCGACAATGTTGCACTTGGTCAAAAAGGGCATATGCGTTTCTTCCAGGGCCCTCAGTAAAGAGGGTAGGAGGCTCCCAGCATGCTTCAGTGGCCAACAGAGGGCCTACGTCGCCAAGGCGACGTGAGCCATCCAGGCAGGAGTGACCTCACATCAGAGCGCCCACCTCACAGAAGGGTAAGGAACCCAGTCATGATCAGACTCTCACCAGAGTGCCCACATAAGCAAGGGGCTGGGAATCAGGCACGAGTGTCCTCACACCCGTGGGGCCACATCATCGAAAGTTGAGGTACCCAGCACATGTGGCCTCAAACCAGAAGACCCACATCACCATGGGTCTCGGAGCGAGGCAGGCAGGATTAACCTCAAAACACATGGCCCATTGTATAAAAAGGTGAGGAATCCAGCAGTTGGAACATCCCAGCAGGCGGCCCAGAGCACCGAGGCTATGGGATCCAGGCAGTGATGAACTCACAACAGAGGGCCCTCATCGTGATACTGTAAGCAACCCAGCCGTTGTGACCTCAGAGCAAAAGGCCCACATCCCCATGGGGAAGGGAACCAAGCAGGAGTGTCATCGCACCAGTGGGCACACAACAGAAAATGTGGGGAGCCCAGCAGTTAGGGCCGGACGCCAGAGGGCCCTCATCACTGAGGAGAGGAGGCTCCCAGCAAGCTCCAACTGCTACCAGAGGGCCGACGTCGCCAATGCGGGGTGTGCCAGCCAGGCAGGAGTGACCTCAGAGCAGAGGGCCAACCACACAAAAGTGTGAGGAACCCAAAGAGGATCAGACTCTCACCAGAGGGCCCACATCACCAAGGGAATGGAAACCAGGCAGGAGTGTCCTCACACCAGTGGGGCCACATCACCGAAATGTGACGGACCCAGCACACGTGGCCTCAAACTACAGGACACACATCACCAAGGGGCTGGGAGTGAGGCAGGCAGGAGGAGCCTCAAAACAGAGGGCCCATTGCGTAAAAAAGGTGAGGAATCCCGCAGTTGGAACCTCCCAGCAGGCGGCCAGGAGCAGCGAGGCTATGGGATCCAGGCCTGACTGAACTCAAAACAGAGGGCCCACATTCTGACACTGTGAGCAACCCAGCCGTTGGGACCACAGAGCAGAAAGCCCACATCCCCTAGGGAAGGGACCCTGGCTGGAGTGTACTCACACGACAGGGCGCACATCAGAAAATTTTGGGAGCCCATGAGTTAGGGCCTGACGCCAGAGGGCCCTCATTACCGAGGGGAGGAGACTCCCAGCAGGCACCAACTCCCAACTGAGGGCCCACATCGCCAACGTGACGTGTGCCAGCCAGGCAGGAGTGACCTCACAGCAGAGGGCCCACCTCCCAGAAGTGTGAGGAATCCAGACAGGATCAGACTCTCACAAGAGGGCCCCAATCACCAAGGGGATGGGAAGCAGGCAGGAGTGTCCTCACACCAGTGGGGCCACATCAATAAAGGTGAGGAAACCGGTACATGTGGCCTTAAACCAGAGGACCTACATCACAAAGGGGCTGGGAGTGAGTCAGGAAGTAGGAGCATAAAAACACAGGACCCAAAGAATAAAAAAGGTAAGGAATCCAGCAGTAGGAACCTCCCAGCAGTCGGCTCAGAGCACAGAGTCTATGGGATCTAGGCCTGAGTGAACTAACACCAGAGAGACAACATCATGAAACGGTGAACAACACAGGTGTTGGGACCTTAGAGCAGAAGGCCCACATGCCCATGGGGATGGGAACCTCGCAGGAGTGTCCTCGCACCACTTAGCACGTATCAGAAAATGTGGGTACCCAGCAGTTAGGGCCTGACGCTAGAGGGCCCCCATCACCGAGGGGAGGAGGCTCCCAGCAGGCTCCAAGTGCCACAAGAGGGCCGATGTTGCCCAGGTGGGGTGTGCCAGCCAGGCAGGAGTGACCTCACAGCAGAGGGCCCACCTCACAGAAGGGTGAGGAACCCAGCCAGGATCAGACTCTCACCAGAGGGCCCACATCATCAAGGGGATAGGAAGCAGGCAGGAGTGTCCTCACACCAGTGTGGCCACATCATCCAAAGGCGAGGGACCCAGCACACGTGGCCTCACACCAGAGGACACACATCACCAAGGGACTGGGAGTGAGGCAGGCAGGAGGAGTCTCAAAACAGAGGGTCCACAGAAGAAAAAAGGTGAGGAATCCCGCAGTTGGAACCTCCCAGCAGGTGGCCAGGAGCAGCGAGGCTATGGGATCCAGGCCGGAGAGAACTCACAGCAGAGGGCCCTCATCATGAAACTGAGCAACCCACGGTTGGGACCTCAGAGCAGAAGGCCCACATTCCCATGGGGTTGGGAACCTGGCAGGAGTGTACTCGAACCACAGGGCGCATATCAGAAAATATTGGGAGCCCAGGAATTAGGGCCTGACGCCAGAGGGCCCTCATTACCGAGGGCAGGAGACCCCCAGCAGGCACCAAATCCCACCAGAGGGCCGACTTCGCCAAGGCGGGGTGTGCCAGCCAGGCAGGAGTGATGTCAGAGAAGAGGGCCCACCTCACAGAAGTGTGAGGAACCCAACCAGGATCAGACTCTCAGCGGATGGCCCACATCACCAAGGGGATGGGAACCAGGCAGGAGTGTCCTCACACCAGTGGGGCCACATCAGCCAAAGGTGAGGAACCCAGCACATGTGGCCTCAAACCACAGGACACACATCACCAAGGGGCTGGGAGTGAGGCAGGTGTCCGGAGGGGCACATTTAACTCTAATTTCCCACCAGGAAGAGGAATTAACCAAAGGCTCAGAGTGCCGTGCCAGACCCTGATTATGGCCTAAAGCAAACCTGCGGTTCTGTGGCCAGCTTTCAAGGAAACGAGTTAAGAAAGGAAATCACAGGCACTGTAATTCACAAACCTGCAGAGTTATAAATGACAGCTATTGGCAAAAATATACTGAAGTAAGTCTGCAAAGAGGACTTCAAAACGAGGCAGAATTGCAGGAATCATATTTCAGGAGGTAGATTGGAATTGCGTTTAAAGCATGTGAAAAGCGGCAGATCTTTGACAGTGATGCACTTGGACAAAAGTGCGTAAACATTTTTTCCTGAATATATTCAGGAAAAAACACATATGCCCTTTTTGGCCAACCAAGCACTCGAGCAATGGAAATCCGCACTACAATGAAGTCTCATTTCCCATTCGTCAAAAGGGCCATCTGAAAAAAGTGTAAAAACCAGAAACACAGGACAGGCCATGGAGAACAGGGAGCCTTGTTATGCTGATGGGCAGGATGTAAATTGCCAACAGACACTCTGGAGATGTTTATGGTGTATCCTGAAACATCTGAAAAACAAAGCTACAGACCCTAGGGCACTTCCACTTTTGGCCCTATAGCTTAAGAAAATTAAAATCAACAAGACACAGCCAACACCAAATTTAGGGCTGCTGTGTTTACAAGAACCTTGAGTCCAGTACAAATTAAATATCCCAGAAAGAAAAATATGGATAAAGGAGTTGTGCTACTTACGTACAATGGAATATCACTCAGCAATGAAATCAATGTCATCAGGCCTGTAGCAGCAAATTGAGTGGATTTAAGTATGATGATTCTAAGAGAAATATGTCACACAGAGAAAGGTAATTATCATAAGATATCACTAATAGAGAGAGTGTAAACTTGGCTACACATAAACTGAATTCCAAAACCGAACAGAGTCTCACATTTAGATAAAAACTTATGCTTGCTTAAGGGGAAAGTTGAGTTGCGGTGCTGTATAAAACCAGAGATTGAAATTAGCACACATACCGTTCCATAAGCCAAATATGTAATAGACAAGACCTACTCTTTGCTCAACGAAATAGACTCATCCATGGTGTATCACCTCACACCTGTTAGAATGGGCATCATCAGAAAATCTACAAACAACAAATGCTGGAAAGGGTGTGGAGATAAGGAACCCTCTTCCGCTATTGTTGGGAATGAAATTGATACAGTCACTGTGGAGAAAGTTATGGAGTTTCTTATAAAACTAAGAATAGAATTACCATATGATACAGCAGTCCCACTACTGGGCATATACCCAGACAAAACCATAAATCAAAAAGAGACATTCACCGCAATGTTCATTGCATCACTATTTACAATATCCAGGTAATGGAAGCAACCTAAATGCCCACAGACAGACGAATGCATAAAGACGTGGTACATATATAAAATGGAATATTACTAAGCCATAAAAAGGAATGAAATTGGGTCATTTGTAGAGACGTTGATGGATCTAGAGACTGTCATACAGAGTGAAGTAAGTCAGAAAGAGAAAAAGAAATCTTGTCTATTAATGGCTATATGTGGAACCTAGACAAATTGTACAGATGAACCGTTTTGCAAGGCAGAAATAGAGCAACAGATGTAGACAACAAACGTATGGACACCAAGGGGGGAAAGCTGTTGGGGGGTGGTGGTGGGAGGAGTTGAGAGATTGGGATTGGCATGTATACATTTATATGTATAAAATAGATAACCAAAAAGAACCTGCTGTATAAAAAAATAAAATAAAATTCAAATTACAAAAAGTAAAACAGAAAAAATATTCTTCCCTTCACATACATGTATTTATATGAATAAATTATTTCCATGCTTATATCTGTAAATACAAAAAAGAGGAATAAAATCTACCTTGAACCAAAAAAGAAAAAAAAACAGAACCCACCAGCTACACAGAGGAAAACCGTATCAGGGCACTTGCTCCAGTTGTAAACAATTCTGAAGTTGGTCGGTGGTGGGGAATCATCTCCCATTCAGCCAGCAGGCCCCACGCAACAAGCGTCCTCATTGCAAAGCTGGGGGACCGTGCCGAGGCATCTGTGAGTAAACGTGGGCTGAGCCCCAGGCCAGCTGCTGCTGAAATGTTCCCACCCTTCCCAGGTAAAACACCTGAATATGTACAAGGACTTGAAAGCCTAGAGGAAGGGCCATGGAGCCACATGAGCGACAGCATGCCAGCCGACTTGGTGCCTGCAGGCCAGCCAGGATGGTCCTGGTCCTGGGTGCTCTTCTGGAAGCTTTCCATTTCCCTGCCTGAGATACCCCTGCTGTCCCGGCCCCCACTGCTTTCTTCCTCACTCACCTCTGCCCAGGGAGAAATTCCAGCGGCAGGTATGGGTGACACATCCTCTTCTTTAGCAGGTGGCATCTTGGCAACTGCTGCAGAAAGTCCAGCAGAGCCCCACTCACACTGGGCCACCCACAAAGCCGTGGCCTCTCACTCCCTCCCACCAGTCCAGCCCCAAGACTGCTGACAGGGCAGAGAAAATGGCGTCAGGCACAGCTGCAGGGGCTCTTGCTGCCTGGAGCGGTGTTTATATTGATCTGAACCCAGGCACACCTGGGGAGGGCTGGCCGGCACGGTCAGGCTTCCCAGGCCAGCCAATAATCACCCCTCAGGGGCTCACAGTTGCAGAAACTGGAACTTGCTGAATCGGCCAGGTCCAAGGAACAGGTGTGGGCTCCTGAGAGTCAGGATAGACAAGGGGCTGCAGCTCTGGCTTGTTTTCTAATTATATTATCTGGCCCATGAGTGGGAGACAACTTCAAGAAAACCCTCTCCTAATGAGAGGAACCCAGGAGTCAGGGAGAGGAGGGGTGGCTGGTGGGTGGAGACAGAGGCCTGGTGCCCCGGGTGCAGTGGAAGTCTCTGGAACACCGGGTGGAGAGAGGCCACACAGAGTGATGCCCAGGGTCACAGACCTGTCGGAGCTGCTGTTTGTTAGTTCAAGTCCTGCTCTGAGGTGCTCTGTGTCAGATCTGAGTGACAGGTGAGCTGGGAGTGCTCTGCAATGAGGGCGATATGCACGGTTCCTGTGTTCCCAGCCCTGCCATGGTACCTGCAAGGGTAGCTCTGTATCCTGGGAGGGGCCTGACCACGAGAGCCCCATGGGCTGCAGGGGGACCTGCCCAGGGAACCCCATATCCTGGGAGGGTCCTGAACACGAGAGCCCCGTGGGCTGGGGTGGGGTACCTGCCCAGGTGAGCTCCATATCCTGGGATTGGCCTGACCTCGAGAGCCCCATGGGCTGCTGGAGTCCTGGTAAAGGATGTCAGGACAGTCAGTGAAGCCACCGAGGATATACCTCCAGTAGTTCCTAAATCCTACACCCTGCTGGTCATTCTACCAACCACCAGGACATGGTATTCTGTATTAGTCTTCAATGATGCCTTCTTTTGTATTCTATTAGTCCCAGAGTCACAAGAAATTTTGGCTTGTGAGTGGCAGGACTCAACATACAACTGAAACAATACTTCCGGGCCGTGTTGCCCCAAGGGTTCAAAAATTCCCACACCATCTTTGGGGAAAGCTCAGCTAAAGACCTAAAAGTTCTACCTCTGGAAAAGGAAACACTCCTTCAATATGCAGACGACATTCTGATCGCCAGCCCTACTAAGGAGACCTCTGAACTACCAAGCCAATAAAGGATACAAGTTGACCAAGAAAAAGCTCAAATATCACAGACTACGGTGACCTGCCTGGGCTTCATTCTCACAGAAGGTCGGAGAAGCCCATCCCAGGAAAGGGAAGAAACAATTTACAGCCTTACCCATTTCTGAAACTAGAAGACAGCTTAGGGGTTCCTGGGGAGGCCAGGGTTTGCTGCTTCTGGATCCCTAACTACAGTCTACTAGCTCGGCCTCTATATGAAACACTGAAAGGAAAAGGTGATGATCCTTTTGAATAGAATGCAGAAGTGGCCTTTCAAGAATGGAAAGAGCAGTCAATTCAGACCCTTGCCCTGGAACTCCCTAATTTAGCTAAACCCTTTGACCTTTACATTCCTGGTGAACGGTGAATCGCCATTGGAGTATTAGTGCAAAACCTGGGACCACTTGAAATGGAACAATGCAAGAATGCGATCCAGGTAGGATAAACTACGGTCACCAAGGGGCTTGGCCCACCGCCACATCTGGCCAAGATACTGGCAGTATCTGATAACCTGGAAATCAGCAGCCCAAAAGGCCACCTCCCTCCTAAGGAAAAAGGAACCCTCGTGGTGATCCTAACCCCCAACCATGCCCTGAAGTTGCAGGGTTGGCTCCGTGGGCACACTGATCTTGAGTGAGGAGGCCTTCCAAATCCAACCTCCATAGAGATAACCGGGGCAAAGGGGCACCATGAAGACTCATGTGAAGGTGTCTGAACATGGAAATTTAACGCTCATTTCCCACCAGGAAGAGGAATTAACCAAAGGCTCAGCATGCCATGCCGGAACCATATTAGGGCCTGAAGCAATCCTGCGGGTTTGCGGCCAGCTCACAAGAAAGCGAGTTGAAGAAAGGAGCTCAGGGGCACTGTAATTCACAAAATTGCAGAGTAATGAATGACAGCTATCGTCCAAAAATGTTTTGAAGTAAGTCTTCGAAGAGGACTTGAAATCGGGGCAGAATTTCAGGAAAACGATTTCAGGGGGTAGACTGGAATTGCACTTAAAGAATAAGATTAGAGGCAGAATGTCGACAATGATGCACTTGGCCAAAAAGGGCGTATGCGTTTTTTCCTGAATATATTCAGGAAAAAACGCATACGCCCTTTTTGGCGAACCAAGCAACCGTGTAAAGGAAATGTGTACTACAATGAAGTCTCACTGCCCCCCGGTCAAAAGGGCCATCTGAAAAATGTGTAAATTCCAGAAAGGCAGGACAGGTCATGGAGAACAGGGAGCCTTGTTATGCTGATGGGCGGGATGTAAATTGCCAACAGCCACTCTGGAGAAGTGTATGGTGTTTCCTGAAACACGTAGGAAACAAAGCAACACAGCCTATGGCACTTCCACTTATGGTCCTATAGCATAGAGAAATTAAAATCACAAACACACAGCCACCCCAAAGTTTGGGATGGCTCTGTTTACAAGAACCTTTTCTACGGTACAAGTTAAATATCCGAGAAAGCAAAAAATGGATAAAGAAGTTGTGGTACGCACGTACAATGGAATATCACTCAGCAATGAAACCTACGTCATCAGGCCCGTAGCGGCATAATGAGTGGATTCAGGTACGATGATTGTACGAGAAATAAGTCACACAGAAAAAGAAACATCATAAGATATCACTAATACACGGAATGTAAACTTGGCCACACATGAACTGAATTACAAAACAGAACAGGGTCTCAAATTTAAAAAACCAACTTATGCTTGCTTATGGGGAAAGGTGAGTTGGGGTGCTGCTTAAAAGCAGAGATTGAAATTAGCACAGATACCATTCCATAAGCCAAATATATAATAGACAATACCTACCCCTTGCTCAACGAAATGGACTCAACACCCCATATTCAACGCATGGGAATATACCTGACAATTAAGAATCTTAAAACCCATGGATTTATATGTCTCCATAAGGAAATCAAGCGTGTGTACAGCGGCCTAAATGCAGCAGTGAAAATCCGATAAATCCCATTATCAAAATAAATTTCAAAAACAAAACACAATGACAGTGAAATAGAGAGCAATTCTTAAATAATTCATTCAGGGCTTGTGATGCAACCTGGATTTACCACATCTACACCCAGAGCTGGGTGAGACATAAGGCTGGACACTTCAGGCTGATAGCATTGGTGAGGTTCGGTGAGCAAACGCAGACCCTTTGAAGTCATACTGCATGGTACCCATTCCATGGGTCCCAACTCTCCACGTTTAAGGGATTCTTCCTTCAGCTAAAACATGCATGGGAAACCCAGAGTATGGTCCACCGTGTGATTGGGAAACGTTTTCAAATGCATCTCAGTTTTCGAACCCTGGTACTCGGGTTCAACATTCCAGAAGCTTTACTAACACTCTCCCCACTTGGAGAGTCAGGGACTTTAACCTCCTGTTTGGCAGAGTTTGCAATTTCTGCCCAAGATGAACAGGAATAGGGAGAACCAATGAGAGACTAGCTGTAGGTGTCTGCACGGGCAAATGGAATGCTCATTTCCCACCAGGAAGAGGAATTAACCAAAGGCTCAGCGTGCCCTGCCAGAAACAGATTAGGGACTGAAGCAATCCTGCGGTTTTGTGGCCAGCTCACAAGAAAGCGTGTTGAGGAAAGGAGCTCAGGGGCACTGTAATTCACAAACCTGCAGAGTTATGAATGACAGCTATCGTCCAAAAATGTATTGAAGTAAGTCTTCGAAGAGGACTTGAAAGCGGGGCAGAATTTCAGGAAAACGATTTCAGGGGGTAGACTGGAATTGCACTTAAAGCATAGGAAAAGAGGCAGAATGTCGACAATGATGCACTTGGCCAAAAAGGGCGTATGCATTTTCTCCTGAATATATTCAGGAAAAAACGCATACGCCCTTTTTGGCCAACCAAGCAACCGTGTAAAGGAAATGTGTAGTACAATGAAGTCTCACTGCCCCCGGTCAAAAGGGCCATCTGAAAAATGTGTAAATTCCAGAAAGGCACGACAGGTCATGGAGAACAGGGAGCCTTGTTATGCTGATGGGCGGGATGTAAATTGCCAAAAGCCACTCTGGAGAAGTGTATGGTGTTTCCTGAAACACCTAAGAAACAAAGCAACGGAGACTACGGCACTTCCACTTATGGTCTTATAGATCACGGAAATTAAAAGCAAAAACAGACAGCCACCCCAAAGTGTCGGACGGCTCTGTTTACAAGAACCTCGTCTACGGAACAAGTTAAATATCCCAGAAAGCGAAAAATGGATAAAGAAGTGTGGTACGTACGTACAAATGAATATCACTCACCAATGAAATCTATTTCATCAGGCCCGTCGCGGCATAATGAGTGGATTCAGGTACGATGATTCTAAGTGAAATAAGTCACACAGAAAATGAAACATCATAAGTTATCACTAATACACGGAATGTAAACTTGGCTACACATGAACTGAATTACAAAACAGAACAGGGTCTCAAATTTAGAAAACCAACTTATGCTTGCTTAAGGGGAAAAGTGAGTTGGGGTGCTGCATAAAAGCAGAGATAGAAATTAGCACAGATACCTTTCCATAAGCCAAATATGTAATAGTCAAGACCTACCCCTTGCTCAACGAAATGGACTAAACACCTCATATTCAACGGCTAGGAATACACCTGACTAGTAAGAATCTTCAAACCCATGGATTTATATGTCTCCTTAAGACAATCAAGCGTGTGTACAGCTGCATGATCGCAGCAGAGAAAATTCAATAAATCCCATTATCAAAATGAATTAGAAAAACAAAACACAATGAGAGTGAAATAGAGAGCAATTCTTAAATAATTCATTCAGGGCATGTGATGCAACCTGGATTTACCACATCTACATCCAGAGCTGGGTGAGACATAAGGCTGGACACTTCTGGCTGATAGCATTGGTGAGGTTCGGTGAGCAAACGCAGACCCTTTGAAGTCATACTGCATGGTACCCATTCCATGGGTCCCAACTCTCCAGGTTTAAGGGATTCTTCCTTCAGCTAAAACATGCATGGGAAACCCACAGAACTGTGCACTGTGTGACCGGGAAACGTTTTCAAATGCATCTCAGTTTTCGTCCCCTGGTACTCGGGTTCATTATTCCAGACGCTTTACTAACACTCTCCCCACTTGGAGAGTCAGTGCCATTAACCTCCTGTTTGGCACAGTTTGCAATTTCTGCGCAAGATGAACAGGAATAGGGAGAAGCAATGAGAGACTAGCTGTAGGTGTCTGCACGGGAAAATGGAACGCTCATTTCCCACCAGGGAGAGGAATTAAGCAAAGGCTCAGCGTGCCCTGCCGGAAACAGATTAGGGCCTGAAGCAATCCTGCGGTTTGGCGGCCCGCTCACAAGAAAGCGAGTTGAAGAAATGAGCTCAGGGGCACTGTAATTCACAAACCTGCAGAGTTATGAATGACAGCTATAGTCCAAAAATGTATTGAAGTAAGTCTTCGAAGAGGACTTGAAAGCGGGGCAGAATTTCAGGAAAACGATTTCAGGGGGTAGACTGGAATTGTACTAACAGCATAGGAAAAGAGGCAGAATGTCGACAATGATGCACTTGGCCAAAAAGGGCGTATGCGTTTTTTCCTGAATATATTCAGGAAAAAACGCATACGCCCTTTTTGGCCAACCAAGCAAGCGTGTAATGGAAATCTGCACTACAATGAAGTCTCACTGCCCCCCGGTCAAAAGGGCCATCTGAAAAAAATGTAAAATCCAGAAAGTCAAGACAGGTCATGGAGAACAGGGAGCCTTGTCATGCTGATGGGCGGGATGTAAATTGCCAACAACCACTCTGGAGAAGTGTATGGTGTTTCCAGAAACACGTAGGAAACAAAGCAACACAGCCTATGGCACTTCCACTTATGGTCCTATAGCTTAGGGAAATTAAAATCAAAAACACACAGCCACCCCAAAGTTTGGGATGGCTCTGTTTACAAGAACCTTGTCTACGGTACAAGTTAAATATCCGAGAAAGGAAAAAATGGATAAAGATGTTTTGGTACGCACGTACAATGGAATATCATTCAGCAATTAAATCTACGTCTTCAGGCCCGTAGCGGTATAATGAGTGGATTCAGGTACGATGATTCTACGAGAAATAAGTCACACAGAAAAATAAACATCATAAGATATCAGTAATACACGGAATGTAAACTTGGCTACACATAAACTGAATTACAAAACAGAACAGGGTCTCAAATTTAGAAAACCAACTTATGCTTGCTTATGGGGAAAGGTGAGTTGGGGTGCTGCATAAAACCAGAGATTGGAATTAGCACAGGTACCGTTCCATAAGCCAAATATATTATAGACAAGACCTACTACTTGCTCAACGAAATGGACTCAACACCCCATATTCAACGCCTGGCAAGATACCTGAGAAGTAAGAATCTTTAAAACCATGGATTTATATGTCTCCATAAGGAAAACAAGCGTGTGTACAGCAGCCTAAACGGAACAGTGAAAATCCGGTAAATCCCATTATCAAAATAAATTTCAAAAAAAAAAACACAATGACAGTGAAATAGAGAGCAATTCTTAAATAATTCATTCAGGGCTTGTGATGCAACCTGGATTTACCACATCTACACCCAGAGCTGGGTGAGACATAAGGCTGGACACTTCGGGCTGATAGCATTGGTGAGGTTCGGTGAGCAGACACAGACCCTTTGAAGTCATACTGCATGGTACCCATTCCATGGGTCCCAACTCTCCAGGTTTAAGGGACTCTTCCTTCAGCTAAAACATGCATGGGAAACCCAGACTATCGTCCGCCGTGTGATTGGGAAACGTTTTCAAATGCATCTCAGTTTTCGTCCCCTCGTACTCGGTTTTACCATTCCAGACGCTTTACTAACACTCTCCCCACTTGGAGAGTCAGTGCCTTTAACCTCCTGTTTGGCACAGTTTGGAATTTCTGCGCAAGATGAACAGGAATAGGGAGAACCAATGAGAGATTAGGTGTAGGTGTCTGCACGAACAAATTTAACGCTCATTTCCCACCAGGAAGAGGAATTCACCAAAGGCTCAGCGTGCCCTGACGGAAACAGATTAGGGCCTGCAGCAATCCTGCGGTTTTGCGGCCAGCTCACAAGAAAGCGAGTTCAGGAAACGAGCTCAGGGGTACTGTAATTCACAAACCTGCAGAGTTATGAATGACAGCTATCGTCCAAAAATGTATTGAAGTAAGTCTTCGAAGAGGACTTGAAAGCGGGGCAAAATTTCAGGAAAACGATTTCAGGGGGTAGACTGGAATTGCACTTAAAGCATAGGAATAGAGGCAGAATGTCGACAATGATGCACTGGCCAAAAAGTGCGTATGCGTTTTTTCCTGAATATATTCAGGAAAAAACGCATACGCCATTTTTGGCCAAGCAAGCAAGCAGGTAAATGAAATCTGCACTACAATGAAGTCTCACTGCCCCCCGGTTAAAAGGGGCATCTGAAAAAGTGTAAAATCCAGAAAGGCAGGACAGGTCATGGAGAACAGGGAGCCTTGTTATGCTGATGGGGGGGATGTAAATTGCAAACAGCCACTCTGGAGAAGTGTATGGGGTTTCCTGAAACACGTAGGAAACAAAGCAACAGAGCCTATGGCACTTCCACTTATGGTCCTATAGCTTAGGGAAATTAAAATCAAAAACACACAGCCACCCCAAAGTTTGGGACAGCTCTGTTTACAAGAACGTCATCTACAGTACAAGTTAAATATCCCAGAATGTGAAAAATGGTTAAAGAAGTTGTGGTACGCACGTACAATGGAATATCACTCACCAATGAAATCTATGTCATCAGGCCCGTCGCGGCATATTGAGTGGATCCAGGTACGATGATTCTAAGTGAAATAAGTCACACAGAAAATGAAACATCATAAGATATCACTAATACACGGAATGTAAACTTGGCTACACATGAACTGAATTACAAAACAGAACAGGGTCTCAAATTTAGAACACCAACTTATGCTTGCTTATGGGGAAAGGTGAGGTGGGGTGCTGCATAAAACCAGAGATAGAAATTAGCACACATACCTTTCCATAAGCCAAATATGTAATAGTCAAGACCTACACCTTGCTCAACGAAATGGACTAAACACACCATATTCAACTCCTAGGATTACACATGACTAGTAAGAATCTTCAAACCCATGGATTTATATGTCTCCATAATGAAATCAAGCGTGTGTACAACGGCCTAAACGCAGCAGTGATAATCCGATAAATCCCATTATCAAAATAAATTTCAAAAACAAAACACAATGACAGTGAAATAGAGAGCAATTCTTAAATAATTCATTCAGGGCTTGTGATGCAACCTGGATTTACCACATCTACACCTAGAGCTGAGTGAGACATAAGGTTCGACACTTTGGGCTGATAGCATTGGTGAGGTTCGGTGAGAAAATGCAGGCCATTTGAAGTCATACTGCATGGTACACATTGCATGGGTCCCACCTCTCCAGGTTTAAGGGATTCTTCCTTCAGGTAAAACACGCATGGGAAACCCAGAATATGGTCCACCGTGTGACCGGGAAACCTTTTTAAATGCATCTCAGTTTTCTTCCCCTCATACTCGGTTTTACCATTCCAGACGCTTTACTAACTCTTTCCCCAATTGGAGAGTCAGTGCCTTTAACCTCCTGTTTGGCACAGTTTGGAATTTCTGAGCAAGATGAACAGGAATAGGGAGAACCAATGAGAGATTAGCTGTAGGTGTCTGCACGAGCAAATTTAACGCTCATTTCCCATCAGGAAGAGGAATTAGCCAAAGGCTCAACATGCCGTGCCGGAACCAGATTAGGGCCTGAAGCAATCCTGCGGTTTTGCGGCCAGCTCACAAGAAAGCGAGTTGAAGAATGGAGCTCAGGGGCACTGTAATTCACAAACCTGCAGAGTTATAAATGACAGCTATCGTCCAAAAATATATTGAAGTAAGGCTGCAAAGAGGACTTGAACGCGGGGCAGAATTCCAGGAATACGATTTCAGGAGGTAGACGGGAAGTCCTCTGAAAGTATAGGAGAAGAGGCAGAACTTCGACAATGTTGCACTTGGTCAAAAAGGGCATATGCGTTTCTTCCAGGGCCCTCAGTAAAGAGGGTAGGAGGCTCCCAGCATGCTTCAGTGGCCAACAGAGGGCCTACGTCGCCAAGGCGACGTGAGCCATCCAGGCAGGAGTGACCTCACATCAGAGCGCCCACCTCACAGAAGGGTAAGGAACCCAGTCATGATCAGACTCTCACCAGAGTGCCCACATAAGCAAGGGGCTGGGAATCAGGCACGAGTGTCCTCACACCCGTGGGGCCACATCATCGAAAGTTGAGGTACCCAGCACATGTGGCCTCAAACCAGAAGACCCACATCACCATGGGTCTCGGAGCGAGGCAGGCAGGATTAACCTCAAAACACATGGCCCATTGTATAAAAAGGTGAGGAATCCAGCAGTTGGAACATCCCAGCAGGCGGCCCAGAGCACCGAGGCTATGGGATCCAGGCAGTGATGAACTCACAACAGAGGGCCCTCATCGTGATACTGTAAGCAACCCAGCCATTGTGACCTCAGAGCAAAAGGCCCACATCCCCATGGGGAAGGGAACCAAGCAGGAGTGTCATCGCACCAGTGGGCACACAACAGAAAATGTGGGGAGCCCAGCAGTTAGGGCCGGACGCCAGAGGGCCCTCATCACTGAGGAGAGGAGGCTCCCAGCAAGCTCCAACTGCTACCAGAGGGCCGACGTCGCCAATGCGGGGTGTGCCAGCCAGGCAGGAGTGACCTCAGAGCAGAGGGCCAACCACACAAAAGTGTGAGGAACCCAAAGAGGATCAGACTCTCACCAGAGGGCCCACATCACCAAGGGAATGGAAACCAGGCAGGAGTGTCCTCACACCAGTGGGGCCACATCACCGAAATGTGACGGACCCAGCACACGTGGCCTCAAACTACAGGACACACATCACCAAGGGGCTGGGAGTGAGGCAGGCAGGAGGAGCCTCAAAACAGAGGGCCCATTGCGTAAAAAAGGTGAGGAATCCCGCAGTTGGAACCTCCCAGCAGGCGGCCAGGAGCAGCGAGGCTATGGGATCCAGGCCTGACTGAACTCAAAACAGAGGGCCCACATTCTGACACTGTGAGCAACCCAGCCGTTGGGACCACAGAGCAGAAAGCCCACATCCCCTAGGGAAGGGACCCTGGCTGGAGTGTACTCACACGACAGGGCGCACATCAGAAAATTTTGGGAGCCCATGAGTTAGGGCCTGACGCCAGAGGGCCCTCATTACCGAGGGGAGGAGACTCCCAGCAGGCACCAACTCCCAACTGAGGGCCCACATCGCCAACGTGACGTGTGCCAGCCAGGCAGGAGTGACCTCACAGCAGAGGGCCCACCTCCCAGAAGTGTGAGGAATCCAGACAGGATCAGACTCTCACAAGAGGGCCCCAATCACCAAGGGGATGGGAAGCAGGCAGGAGTGTCCTCACACCAGTGGGGCCACATCAATAAAGGTGAGGAAACCGGTACATGTGGCCTTAAACCAGAGGACCTACATCACAAAGGGGCTGGGAGTGAGTCAGGAAGTAGGAGCATAAAAACACAGGACCCAAAGAATAAAAAAGGTAAGGAATCCAGCAGTAGGAACCTCCCAGCAGTCGGCTCAGAGCACAGAGTCTATGGGATCTAGGCCTGAGTGAACTAACACCAGAGAGACAACATCATGAAACGGTGAACAACACAGGTGTTGGGACCTTAGAGCAGAAGGCCCACATGCCCATGGGGATGGGAACCTCGCAGGAGTGTCCTCGCACCACTTAGCACGTATCAGAAAATGTGGGTACCCAGCAGTTAGGGCCTGACGCTAGAGGGCCCCCATCACCGAGGGGAGGAGGCTCCCAGCAGGCTCCAAGTGCCACAAGAGGGCCGATGTTGCCCAGGTGGGGTGTGCCAGCCAGGCAGGAGTGACCTCACAGCAGAGGGCCCACCTCACAGAAGGGTGAGGAACCCAGCCAGGATCAGACTCTCACCAGAGGGCCCACATCATCAAGGGGATAGGAAGCAGGCAGGAGTGTCCTCACACCAGTGTGGCCACATCATCCAAAGGCGAGGGACCCAGCACACGTGGCCTCACACCAGAGGACACACATCACCAAGGGACTGGGAGTGAGGCAGGCAGGAGGAGTCTCAAAACAGAGGGTCCACAGAAGAAAAAAGGTGAGGAATCCCGCAGTTGGAACCTCCCAGCAGGTGGCCAGGAGCAGCGAGGCTATGGGATCCAGGCCGGAGAGAACTCACAGCAGAGGGCCCTCATCATGAAACTGAGCAACCCACGGTTGGGACCTCAGAGCAGAAGGCCCACATTCCCATGGGGTTGGGAACCTGGCAGGAGTGTACTCGAACCACAGGGCGCATATCAGAAAATATTGGGAGCCCAGGAATTAGGGCCTGACGCCAGAGGGCCCTCATTACCGAGGGCAGGAGACCCCCAGCAGGCACCAAATCCCACCAGAGGGCCGACTTCGCCAAGGCGGGGTGTGCCAGCCAGGCAGGAGTGACGTCAGAGAAGAGGGCCCACCTCACAGAAGTGTGAGGAACCCAACCAGGATCAGACTCTCAGCGGATGGCCCACATCACCAAGGGGATGGGAACCAGGCAGGAGTGTCCTCACACCAGTGGGGCCACATCAGCCAAAGGTGAGGAACCCAGCACATGTGGCCTCAAACCACAGGACACACATCACCAAGGGGCTGGGAGTGAGGCAGGTGTCCGGAGGGGCACATTTAACTCTAATTTCCCACCAGGAAGAGGAATTAACCAAAGGCTCAGAGTGCCGTGCCAGACCCTGATTATGGCCTAAAGCAAACCTGCGGTTCTGTGGCCAGCTTTCAAGGAAACGAGTTAAGAAAGGAAATCACAGGCACTGTAATTCACAAACCTGCAGAGTTATAAATGACAGCTATTGGCAAAAATATACTGAAGTAAGTCTGCAAAGAGGACTTCAAAACGAGGCAGAATTGCAGGAATCATATTTCAGGAGGTAGATTGGAATTGCGTTTAAAGCATGTGAAAAGCGGCAGATCTTTGACAGTGATGCACTTGGACAAAAGTGCGTAAACATTTTTTCCTGAATATATTCAGGAAAAAACACATATGCCCTTTTTGGCCAACCAAGCACTCGAGCAATGGAAATCCGCACTACAATGAAGTCTCATTTCCCATTCGTCAAAAGGGCCATCTGAAAAAAGTGTAAAAACCAGAAACACAGGACAGGCCATGGAGAACAGGGAGCCTTGTTATGCTGATGGGCAGGATGTAAATTGCCAACAGACACTCTGGAGATGTTTATGGTGTATCCTGAAACATCTGAAAAACAAAGCTACAGACCCTAGGGCACTTCCACTTTTGGCCCTATAGCTTAAGAAAATTAAAATCAACAAGACACAGCCAACACCAAATTTAGGGCTGCTGTGTTTACAAGAACCTTGAGTCCAGTACAAATTAAATATCCCAGAAAGAAAAATATGGATAAAGGAGTTGTGCTACTTACGTACAATGGAATATCACTCAGCAATGAAATCAATGTCATCAGGCCTGTAGCAGCAAATTGAGTGGATTTAAGTATGATGATTCTAAGAGAAATATGTCACACAGAGAAAGGTAATTATCATAAGATATCACTAATAGAGAGAGTGTAAACTTGGCTACACATAAACTGAATTCCAAAACCGAACAGAGTCTCACATTTAGATAAAAACTTATGCTTGCTTAAGGGGAAAGTTGAGTTGCGGTGCTGTATAAAACCAGAGATTGAAATTAGCACACATACCGTTCCATAAGCCAAATATGTAATAGACAAGACCTACTCTTTGCTCAACGAAATAGACTCATCCATGGTGTATCACCTCACACCTGTTAGAATGGGCATCATCAGAAAATCTACAAACAACAAATGCTGGAAAGGGTGTGGAGATAAGGAACCCTCTTCCGCTATTGTTGGGAATGAAATTGATACAGTCACTGTGGAGAAAGTTATGGAGTTTCTTATAAAACTAAGAATAGAATTACCATATGATACAGCAGTCCCACTACTGGGCATATACCCAGACAAAACCATAAATCAAAAAGAGACATTCACCGCAATGTTCATTGCATCACTATTTACAATATCCAGGTAATGGAAGCAACCTAAATGCCCACAGACAGACGAATGCATAAAGACGTGGTACATATATAAAATGGAATATTACTAAGCCATAAAAAGGAATGAAATTGGGTCATTTGTAGAGACGTTGATGGATCTAGAGACTGTCATACAGAGTGAAGTAAGTCAGAAAGAGAAAAAGAAATCTTGTCTATTAATGGCTATATGTGGAACCTAGACAAATTGTACAGATGAACCGTTTTGCAAGGCAGAAATAGAGCAACAGATGTAGACAACAAACGTATGGACACCAAGGGGGGAAAGCTGTTGGGGGGTGGTGGTGGGAGGAGTTGAGAGATTGGGATTGGCATGTATACATTTATATGTATAAAATAGATAACCAAAAAGAACCTGCTGTATAAAAAAATAAAATAAAATTCAAATTACAAAAAGTAAAACAGAAAAAATATTCTTCCCTTCACATACATGTATTTATATGAATAAATTATTTCCATGCTTATATCTGTAAATACAAAAAAGAGGAATAAAATCTACCTTGAACCAAAAAAGAAAAAAAAACAGAACCCACCAGCTACACAGAGGAAAACCGTATCAGGGCACTTGCTCCAGTTGTAAACAATTCTGAAGTTGGTCGGTGGTGGGGAATCATCTCCCATTCAGCCAGCAGGCCCCACGCAACAAGCGTCCTCATTGCAAAGCTGGGGGACCGTGCCGAGGCATCTGTGAGTAAACGTGGGCTGAGCCCCAGGCCAGCTGCTGCTGAAATGTTCCCACCCTTCCCAGGTAAAACACCTGAATATGTACAAGGACTTGAAAGCCTAGAGGAAGGGCCATGGAGCCACATGAGCGACAGCATGCCAGCCGACTTGGTGCCTGCAGGCCAGCCAGGATGGTCCTGGTCCTGGGTGCTCTTCTGGAAGCTTTCCATTTCCCTGCCTGAGATACCCCTGCTGTCCCGGCCCCCACTGCTTTCTTCCTCACTCACCTCTGCCCAGGGAGAAATTCCAGCGGCAGGTATGGGTGACACATCCTCTTCTTTAGCAGGTGGCATCTTGGCAACTGCTGCAGAAAGTCCAGCAGAGCCCCACTCACACTGGGCCACCCACAAAGCCGTGGCCTCTCACTCCCTCCCACCAGTCCAGCCCCAAGACTGCTGACAGGGCAGAGAAAATGGCGTCAGGCACAGCTGCAGGGGCTCTTGCTGCCTGGAGCGGTGTTTATATTGATCTGAACCCAGGCACACCTGGGGAGGGCTGGCCGGCACGGTCAGGCTTCCCAGGCCAGCCAATAATCACCCCTCAGGGGCTCACAGTTGCAGAAACTGGAACTTGCTGAATCGGCCAGGTCCAAGGAACAGGTGTGGGCTCCTGAGAGTCAGGATAGACAAGGGGCTGCAGCTCTGGCTTGTTTTCTAATTATATTATCTGGCCCATGAGTGGGAGACAACTTCAAGAAAACCCTCTCCTAATGAGAGGAACCCAGGAGTCAGGGAGAGGAGGGGTGGCTGGTGGGTGGAGACAGAGGCCTGGTGCCCCGGGTGCAGTGGAAGTCTCTGGAACACCGGGTGGAGAGAGGCCACACAGAGTGATGCCCAGGGTCACAGACCTGTCGGAGCTGCTGTTTGTTAGTTCAAGTCCTGCTCTGAGGTGCTCTGTGTCAGATCTGAGTGACAGGTGAGCTGGGAGTGCTCTGCAATGAGGGCGATATGCACGGTTCCTGTGTTCCCAGCCCTGCCATGGTACCTGCAAGGGTAGCTCTGTATCCTGGGAGGGGCCTGACCACGAGAGCCCCATGGGCTGCAGGGGGACCTGCCCAGGGAACCCCATATCCTGGGAGGGTCCTGAACACGAGAGCCCCGTGGGCTGGGGTGGGGTACCTGCCCAGGTGAGCTCCATATCCTGGGATTGGCCTGACCTCGAGAGCCCCATGGGCTGCTGGAGTCCTGGTAAAGGATGTCAGGACAGTCAGTGAAGCCACCGAGGATATACCTCCAGTAGTTCCTAAATCCTACACCCTGCTGGTCATTCTACCAACCACCAGGACATGGTATTCTGTATTAGTCTTCAATGATGCCTTCTTTTGTATTCTATTAGTCCCAGAGTCACAAGAAATTTTGGCTTGTGAGTGGCAGGACTCAACATACAACTGAAACAATACTTCCGGGCCGTGTTGCCCCAAGGGTTCAAAAATTCCCACACCATCTTTGGGGAAAGCTCAGCTAAAGACCTAAAAGTTCTACCTCTGGAAAAGGAAACACTCCTTCAATATGCAGACGACATTCTGATCGCCAGCCCTACTAAGGAGACCTCTGAACTACCAAGCCAATAAAGGATACAAGTTGACCAAGAAAAAGCTCAAATATCACAGACTACGGTGACCTGCCTGGGCTTCATTCTCACAGAAGGTCGGAGAAGCCCATCCCAGGAAAGGGAAGAAACAATTTACAGCCTTACCCATTTCTGAAACTAGAAGACAGCTTAGGGGTTCCTGGGGAGGCCAGGGTTTGCTGCTTCTGGATCCCTAACTACAGTCTACTAGCTCGGCCTCTATATGAAACACTGAAAGGAAAAGGTGATGATCCTTTTGAATAGAATGCAGAAGTGGCCTTTCAAGAATGGAAAGAGCAGTCAATTCAGACCCTTGCCCTGGAACTCCTTAATTTAGCTAAACCCTTTGACCTTTACATTCCTGGTGAACGGTGAATCGCCATTGGAGTATTAGTGCAAAACCTGGGACCACTTGAAATGGAACAATGCAAGAATGCGATCCAGGTAGGATAAACTACGGTCACCAAGGGGCTTGGCCCACCGCCACATCTGGCCAAGATACTGGCAGTATCTGATAACCTGGAAATCAGCAGCCCAAAAGGCCACCTCCCTCCTAAGGAAAAAGGAACCCTCGTGGTGATCCTAACCCCCAACCATGCCCTGAAGTTGCAGGGTTGGCTCCGTGGGCACACTGATCTTGAGTGAGGAGGCCTTCCAAATCCAACCTCCATAGAGATAACCGGGGCAAAGGGGCACCATGAAGACTCATGTGAAGGTGTCTGAACATGGAAATTTAACGCTCATTTCCCACCAGGAAGAGGAATTAACCAAAGGCTCAGCATGCCATGCCGGAACCATATTAGGGCCTGAAGCAATCCTGCGGGTTTGCGGCCAGCTCACAAGAAAGCGAGTTGAAGAAAGGAGCTCAGGGGCACTGTAATTCACAAAATTGCAGAGTAATGAATGACAGCTATCGTCCAAAAATGTTTTGAAGTAAGTCTTCGAAGAGGACTTGAAATCGGGGCAGAATTTCAGGAAAACGATTTCAGGGGGTAGACTGGAATTGCACTTAAAGAATAAGATTAGAGGCAGAATGTCGACAATGATGCACTTGGCCAAAAAGGGCGTATGCGTTTTTTCCTGAATATATTCAGGAAAAAACGCATACGCCCTTTTTGGCCAACCAAGCAACCGTGTAAAGGAAATGTGTACTACAATGAAGTCTCACTGCCCCCCGGTCAAAAGGGCCATCTGAAAAATGTGTAAATTCCAGAAAGGCAGGACAGGTCATGGAGAACAGGGAGCCTTGTTATGCTGATGGGCGGGATGTAAATTGCCAACAGCCACTCTGGAGAAGTGTATGGTGTTTCCTGAAACACGTAGGAAACAAAGCAACACAGCCTATGGCACTTCCACTTATGGTCCTATAGCATAGAGAAATTAAAATCACAAACACACAGCCACCCCAAAGTTTGGGATGGCTCTGTTTACAAGAACCTTTTCTACGGTACAAGTTAAATATCCGAGAAAGCAAAAAATGGATAAAGAAGTTGTGGTACGCACGTACAATGGAATATCACTCAGCAATGAAACCTACGTCATCAGGCCCGTAGCGGCATAATGAGTGGATTCAGGTACGATGATTGTACGAGAAATAAGTCACACAGAAAAAGAAACATCATAAGATATCACTAATACACGGAATGTAAACTTGGCCACACATGAACTGAATTACAAAACAGAACAGGGTCTCAAATTTAAAAAACCAACTTATGCTTGCTTATGGGGAAAGGTGAGTTGGGGTGCTGCTTAAAAGCAGAGATTGAAATTAGCACAGATACCATTCCATAAGCCAAATATATAATAGACAATACCTACCCCTTGCTCAACGAAATGGACTCAACACCCCATATTCAACGCATGGGAATATACCTGACAATTAAGAATCTTAAAACCCATGGATTTATATGTCTCCATAAGGAAATCAAGCGTGTGTACAGCGGCCTAAATGCAGCAGTGAAAATCCGATAAATCCCATTATCAAAATAAATTTCAAAAACAAAACACAATGACAGTGAAATAGAGAGCAATTCTTAAATAATTCATTCAGGGCTTGTGATGCAACCTGGATTTACCACATCTACACCCAGAGCTGGGTGAGACATAAGGCTGGACACTTCAGGCTGATAGCATTGGTGAGGTTCGGTGAGCAAACGCAGACCCTTTGAAGTCATACTGCATGGTACCCATTCCATGGGTCCCAACTCTCCACGTTTAAGGGATTCTTCCTTCAGCTAAAACATGCATGGGAAACCCAGAGTATGGTCCACCGTGTGATTGGGAAACGTTTTCAAATGCATCTCAGTTTTCGAACCCTGGTACTCGGGTTCAACATTCCAGAAGCTTTACTAACACTCTCCCCACTTGGAGAGTCAGGGACTTTAACCTCCTGTTTGGCAGAGTTTGCAATTTCTGCCCAAGATGAACAGGAATAGGGAGAACCAATGAGAGACTAGCTGTAGGTGTCTGCACGGGCAAATGGAATGCTCATTTCCCACCAGGAAGAGGAATTAACCAAAGGCTCAGCGTGCCCTGCCAGAAACAGATTAGGGACTGAAGCAATCCTGCGGTTTTGTGGCCAGCTCACAAGAAAGCGTGTTGAGGAAAGGAGCTCAGGGGCACTGTAATTCACAAACCTGCAGAGTTATGAATGACAGCTATCGTCCAAAAATGTATTGAAGTAAGTCTTCGAAGAGGACTTGAAAGCGGGGCAGAATTTCAGGAAAACGATTTCAGGGGGTAGACTGGAATTGCACTTAAAGCATAGGAAAAGAGGCAGAATGTCGACAATGATGCACTTGGCCAAAAAGGGCGTATGCATTTTCTCCTGAATATATTCAGGAAAAAACGCATACGCCCTTTTTGGCCAACCAAGCAACCGTGTAAAGGAAATGTGTAGTACAATGAAGTCTCACTGCCCCCGGTCAAAAGGGCCATCTGAAAAATGTGTAAATTCCAGAAAGGCACGACAGGTCATGGAGAACAGGGAGCCTTGTTATGCTGATGGGCGGGATGTAAATTGCCAAAAGCCACTCTGGAGAAGTGTATGGTGTTTCCTGAAACACCTAAGAAACAAAGCAACGGAGACTACGGCACTTCCACTTATGGTCTTATAGATCACGGAAATTAAAAGCAAAAACAGACAGCCACCCCAAAGTGTCGGACGGCTCTGTTTACAAGAACCTCGTCTACGGAACAAGTTAAATATCCCAGAAAGCGAAAAATGGATAAAGAAGTGTGGTACGTACGTACAAATGAATATCACTCACCAATGAAATCTATTTCATCAGGCCCGTCGCGGCATAATGAGTGGATTCAGGTACGATGATTCTAAGTGAAATAAGTCACACAGAAAATGAAACATCATAAGTTATCACTAATACACGGAATGTAAACTTGGCTACACATGAACTGAATTACAAAACAGAACAGGGTCTCAAATTTAGAAAACCAACTTATGCTTGCTTAAGGGGAAAAGTGAGTTGGGGTGCTGCATAAAAGCAGAGATAGAAATTAGCACAGATACCTTTCCATAAGCCAAATATGTAATAGTCAAGACCTACCCCTTGCTCAACGAAATGGACTAAACACCTCATATTCAACGGCTAGGAATACACCTGACTAGTAAGAATCTTCAAACCCATGGATTTATATGTCTCCTTAAGACAATCAAGCGTGTGTACAGCTGCATGATCGCAGCAGAGAAAATTCAATAAATCCCATTATCAAAATGAATTAGAAAAACAAAACACAATGAGAGTGAAATAGAGAGCAATTCTTAAATAATTCATTCAGGGCATGTGATGCAACCTGGATTTACCACATCTACATCCAGAGCTGGGTGAGACATAAGGCTGGACACTTCTGGCTGATAGCATTGGTGAGGTTCGGTGAGCAAACGCAGACCCTTTGAAGTCATACTGCATGGTACCCATTCCATGGGTCCCAACTCTCCAGGTTTAAGGGATTCTTCCTTCAGCTAAAACATGCATGGGAAACCCACAGAACTGTGCACTGTGTGACCGGGAAACGTTTTCAAATGCATCTCAGTTTTCGTCCCCTGGTACTCGGGTTCATTATTCCAGACGCTTTACTAACACTCTCCCCACTTGGAGAGTCAGTGCCATTAACCTCCTGTTTGGCACAGTTTGCAATTTCTGCGCAAGATGAACAGGAATAGGGAGAAGCAATGAGAGACTAGCTGTAGGTGTCTGCACGGGAAAATGGAACGCTCATTTCCCACTAGGGAGAGGAATTAAGCAAAGGCTCAGCGTGCCCTGCCGGAAACAGATTAGGGCCTGAAGCAATCCTGCGGTTTGGCGGCCCGCTCACAAGAAAGCGAGTTGAAGAAATGAGCTCAGGGGCACTGTAATTCACAAACCTGCAGAGTTATGAATGACAGCTATAGTCCAAAAATGTATTGAAGTAAGTCTTCGAAGAGGACTTGAAAGCGGGGCAGAATTTCAGGAAAACGATTTCAGGGGGTAGACTGGAATTGTACTAACAGCATAGGAAAAGAGGCAGAATGTCGACAATGATGCACTTGGCCAAAAAGGGCGTATGCGTTTTTTCCTGAATATATTCAGGAAAAAACGCATACGCCCTTTTTGGCCAACCAAGCAAGCGTGTAATGGAAATCTGCACTACAATGAAGTCTCACTGCCCCCCGGTCAAAAGGGCCATCTGAAAAAAATGTAAAATCCAGAAAGTCAAGACAGGTCATGGAGAACAGGGAGCCTTGTCATGCTGATGGGCGGGATGTAAATTGCCAACAACCACTCTGGAGAAGTGTATGGTGTTTCCAGAAACACGTAGGAAACAAAGCAACACAGCCTATGGCACTTCCACTTATGGTCCTATAGCTTAGGGAAATTAAAATCAAAAACACACAGCCACCCCAAAGTTTGGGATGGCTCTGTTTACAAGAACCTTGTCTACGGTACAAGTTAAATATCCGAGAAAGGAAAAAATGGATAAAGATGTTTTGGTACGCACGTACAATGGAATATCATTCAGCAATTAAATCTACGTCTTCAGGCCCGTAGCGGTATAATGAGTGGATTCAGGTACGATGATTCTACGAGAAATAAGTCACACAGAAAAATAAACATCATAAGATATCAGTAATACACGGAATGTAAACTTGGCTACACATAAACTGAATTACAAAACAGAACAGGGTCTCAAATTTAGAAAACCAACTTATGCTTGCTTATGGGGAAAGGTGAGTTGGGGTGCTGCATAAAACCAGAGATTGGAATTAGCACAGGTACCGTTCCATAAGCCAAATATATTATAGACAAGACCTACTACTTGCTCAACGAAATGGACTCAACACCCCATATTCAACGCCTGGCAAGATACCTGAGAAGTAAGAATCTTTAAAACCATGGATTTATATGTCTCCATAAGGAAAACAAGCGTGTGTACAGCAGCCTAAACGGAACAGTGAAAATCCGGTAAATCCCATTATCAAAATAAATTTCAAAAAAAAAAACACAATGACAGTGAAATAGAGAGCAATTCTTAAATAATTCATTCAGGGCTTGTGATGCAACCTGGATTTACCACATCTACACCCAGAGCTGGGTGAGACATAAGGCTGGACACTTCGGGCTGATAGCATTGGTGAGGTTCGGTGAGCAGACACAGACCCTTTGAAGTCATACTGCATGGTACCCATTCCATGGGTCCCAACTCTCCAGGTTTAAGGGACTCTTCCTTCAGCTAAAACATGCATGGGAAACCCAGACTATCGTCCGCCGTGTGATTGGGAAACGTTTTCAAATGCATCTCAGTTTTCGTCCCCTCGTACTCGGTTTTACCATTCCAGACGCTTTACTAACACTCTCCCCACTTGGAGAGTCAGTGCCTTTAACCTCCTGTTTGGCACAGTTTGGAATTTCTGCGCAAGATGAACAGGAATAGGGAGAACCAATGAGAGATTAGGTGTAGGTGTCTGCACGAACAAATTTAACGCTCATTTCCCACCAGGAAGAGGAATTCACCAAAGGCTCAGCGTGCCCTGACGGAAACAGATTAGGGCCTGCAGCAATCCTGCGGTTTTGCGGCCAGCTCACAAGAAAGCGAGTTCAGGAAACGAGCTCAGGGGTACTGTAATTCACAAACCTGCAGAGTTATGAATGACAGCTATCGTCCAAAAATGTATTGAAGTAAGTCTTCGAAGAGGACTTGAAAGCGGGGCAAAATTTCAGGAAAACGATTTCAGGGGGTAGACTGGAATTGCACTTAAAGCATAGGAATAGAGGCAGAATGTCGACAATGATGCACTGGCCAAAAAGTGCGTATGCGTTTTTTCCTGAATATATTCAGGAAAAAACGCATACGCCATTTTTGGCCAAGCAAGCAAGCAGGTAAATGAAATCTGCACTACAATGAAGTCTCACTGCCCCCCGGTTAAAAGGGGCATCTGAAAAAGTGTAAAATCCAGAAAGGCAGGACAGGTCATGGAGAACAGGGAGCCTTGTTATGCTGATGGGGGGGATGTAAATTGCAAACAGCCACTCTGGAGAAGTGTATGGGGTTTCCTGAAACACGTAGGAAACAAAGCAACAGAGCCTATGGCACTTCCACTTATGGTCCTATAGCTTAGGGAAATTAAAATCAAAAACACACAGCCACCCCAAAGTTTGGGACAGCTCTGTTTACAAGAACGTCATCTACAGTACAAGTTAAATATCCCAGAATGTGAAAAATGGTTAAAGAAGTTGTGGTACGCACGTACAATGGAATATCACTCACCAATGAAATCTATGTCATCAGGCCCGTCGCGGCATATTGAGTGGATCCAGGTACGATGATTCTAAGTGAAATAAGTCACACAGAAAATGAAACATCATAAGATATCACTAATACACGGAATGTAAACTTGGCTACACATGAACTGAATTACAAAACAGAACAGGGTCTCAAATTTAGAACACCAACTTATGCTTGCTTATGGGGAAAGGTGAGGTGGGGTGCTGCATAAAACCAGAGATAGAAATTAGCACACATACCTTTCCATAAGCCAAATATGTAATAGTCAAGACCTACACCTTGCTCAACGAAATGGACTAAACACACCATATTCAACTCCTAGGATTACACATGACTAGTAAGAATCTTCAAACCCATGGATTTATATGTCTCCATAATGAAATCAAGCGTGTGTACAACGGCCTAAACGCAGCAGTGATAATCCGATAAATCCCATTATCAAAATAAATTTCAAAAACAAAACACAATGACAGTGAAATAGAGAGCAATTCTTAAATAATTCATTCAGGGCTTGTGATGCAACCTGGATTTACCACATCTACACCTAGAGCTGAGTGAGACATAAGGTTCGACACTTTGGGCTGATAGCATTGGTGAGGTTCGGTGAGAAAATGCAGGCCATTTGAAGTCATACTGCATGGTACACATTGCATGGGTCCCACCTCTCCAGGTTTAAGGGATTCTTCCTTCAGGTAAAACACGCATGGGAAACCCAGAATATGGTCCACCGTGTGACCGGGAAACCTTTTTAAATGCATCTCAGTTTTCTTCCCCTCATACTCGGTTTTACCATTCCAGACGCTTTACTAACTCTTTCCCCAATTGGAGAGTCAGTGCCTTTAACCTCCTGTTTGGCACAGTTTGGAATTTCTGAGCAAGATGAACAGGAATAGGGAGAACCAATGAGAGATTAGCTGTAGGTGTCTGCACGAGCAAATTTAACGCTCATTTCCCATCAGGAAGAGGAATTAGCCAAAGGCTCAACATGCCGTGCCGGAACCAGATTAGGGCCTGAAGCAATCCTGCGGTTTTGCGGCCAGCTCACAAGAAAGCGAGTTGAAGAATGGAGCTCAGGGGCACTGTAATTCACAAACCTGCAGAGTTATAAATGACAGCTATCGTCCAAAAATATATTGAAGTAAGGCTGCAAAGAGGACTTGAACGCGGGGCAGAATTCCAGGAATACGATTTCAGGAGGTAGACGGGAAGTCCTCTGAAAGTATAGGAGAAGAGGCAGAACTTCGACAATGTTGCACTTGGTCAAAAAGGGCATATGCGTTTCTTCCAGGGCCCTCAGTAAAGAGGGTAGGAGGCTCCCAGCATGCTTCAGTGGCCAACAGAGGGCCTACGTCGCCAAGGCGACGTGAGCCATCCAGGCAGGAGTGACCTCACATCAGAGCGCCCACCTCACAGAAGGGTAAGGAACCCAGTCATGATCAGACTCTCACCAGAGTGCCCACATAAGCAAGGGGCTGGGAATCAGGCACGAGTGTCCTCACACCCGTGGGGCCACATCATCGAAAGTTGAGGTACCCAGCACATGTGGCCTCAAACCAGAAGACCCACATCACCATGGGTCTCGGAGCGAGGCAGGCAGGATTAACCTCAAAACACATGGCCCATTGTATAAAAAGGTGAGGAATCCAGCAGTTGGAACATCCCAGCAGGCGGCCCAGAGCACCGAGGCTATGGGATCCAGGCAGTGATGAACTCACAACAGAGGGCCCTCATCGTGATACTGTAAGCAACCCAGCCGTTGTGACCTCAGAGCAAAAGGCCCACATCCCCATGGGGAAGGGAACCAAGCAGGAGTGTCATCGCACCAGTGGGCACACAACAGAAAATGTGGGGAGCCCAGCAGTTAGGGCCGGACGCCAGAGGGCCCTCATCACTGAGGAGAGGAGGCTCCCAGCAAGCTCCAACTGCTACCAGAGGGCCGACGTCGCCAATGCGGGGTGTGCCAGCCAGGCAGGAGTGACCTCAGAGCAGAGGGCCAACCACACAAAAGTGTGAGGAACCCAAAGAGGATCAGACTCTCACCAGAGGGCCCACATCACCAAGGGAATGGAAACCAGGCAGGAGTGTCCTCACACCAGTGGGGCCACATCACCGAAATGTGACGGACCCAGCACACGTGGCCTCAAACTACAGGACACACATCACCAAGGGGCTGGGAGTGAGGCAGGCAGGAGGAGCCTCAAAACAGAGGGCCCATTGCGTAAAAAAGGTGAGGAATCCCGCAGTTGGAACCTCCCAGCAGGCGGCCAGGAGCAGCGAGGCTATGGGATCCAGGCCTGACTGAACTCAAAACAGAGGGCCCACATTCTGACACTGTGAGCAACCCAGCCGTTGGGACCACAGAGCAGAAAGCCCACATCCCCTAGGGAAGGGACCCTGGCTGGAGTGTACTCACACGACAGGGCGCACATCAGAAAATTTTGGGAGCCCATGAGTTAGGGCCTGACGCCAGAGGGCCCTCATTACCGAGGGGAGGAGACTCCCAGCAGGCACCAACTCCCAACTGAGGGCCCACATCGCCAACGTGACGTGTGCCAGCCAGGCAGGAGTGACCTCACAGCAGAGGGCCCACCTCCCAGAAGTGTGAGGAATCCAGACAGGATCAGACTCTCACAAGAGGGCCCCAATCACCAAGGGGATGGGAAGCAGGCAGGAGTGTCCTCACACCAGTGGGGCCACATCAATAAAGGTGAGGAAACCGGTACATGCGGCCTTAAACCAGAGGACCTACATCACAAAGGGGCTGGGAGTGAGTCAGGAAGTAGGAGCATAAAAACACAGGACCCAAAGAATAAAAAAGGTAAGGAATCCAGCAGTAGGAACCTCCCAGCAGTCGGCTCAGAGCACAGAGTCTATGGGATCTAGGCCTGAGTGAACTAACACCAGAGAGACAACATCATGAAACGGTGAACAACACAGGTGTTGGGACCTTAGAGCAGAAGGCCCACATGCCCATGGGGATGGGAACCTCGCAGGAGTGTCCTCGCACCACTTAGCACGTATCAGAAAATGTGGGTACCCAGCAGTTAGGGCCTGACGCTAGAGGGCCCCCATCACCGAGGGGAGGAGGCTCCCAGCAGGCTCCAAGTGCCACAAGAGGGCCGATGTTGCCCAGGTGGGGTGTGCCAGCCAGGCAGGAGTGACCTCACAGCAGAGGGCCCACCTCACAGAAGGGTGAGGAACCCAGCCAGGATCAGACTCTCACCAGAGGGCCCACATCATCAAGGGGATAGGAAGCAGGCAGGAGTGTCCTCACACCAGTGTGGCCACATCATCCAAAGGCGAGGGACCCAGCACACGTGGCCTCACACCAGAGGACACACATCACCAAGGGACTGGGAGTGAGGCAGGCAGGAGGAGTCTCAAAACAGAGGGTCCACAGAAGAAAAAAGGTGAGGAATCCCGCAGTTGGAACCTCCCAGCAGGTGGCCAGGAGCAGCGAGGCTATGGGATCCAGGCCGGAGAGAACTCACAGCAGAGGGCCCTCATCATGAAACTGAGCAACCCACGGTTGGGACCTCAGAGCAGAAGGCCCACATTCCCATGGGGTTGGGAACCTGGCAGGAGTGTACTCGAACCACAGGGCGCATATCAGAAAATATTGGGAGCCCAGGAATTAGGGCCTGACGCCAGAGGGCCCTCATTACCGAGGGCAGGAGACCCCCAGCAGGCACCAAATCCCACCAGAGGGCCGACTTCGCCAAGGCGGGGTGTGCCAGCCAGGCAGGAGTGACGTCAGAGAAGAGGGCCCACCTCACAGAAGTGTGAGGAACCCAACCAGGATCAGACTCTCAGCGGATGGCCCACATCACCAAGGGGATGGGAACCAGGCAGGAGTGTCCTCACACCAGTGGGGCCACATCAGCCAAAGGTGAGGAACCCAGCACATGTGGCCTCAAACCACAGGACACACATCACCAAGGGGCTGGGAGTGAGGCAGGTGTCCGGAGGGGCACATTTAACTCTAATTTCCCACCAGGAAGAGGAATTAACCAAAGGCTCAGAGTGCCGTGCCAGACCCTGATTATGGCCTAAAGCAAACCTGCGGTTCTGTGGCCAGCTTTCAAGGAAACGAGTTAAGAAAGGAAATCACAGGCACTGTAATTCACAAACCTGCAGAGTTATAAATGACAGCTATTGGCAAAAATATACTGAAGTAAGTCTGCAAAGAGGACTTCAAAACGAGGCAGAATTGCAGGAATCATATTTCAGGAGGTAGATTGGAATTGCGTTTAAAGCATGTGAAAAGCGGCAGATCTTTGACAGTGATGCACTTGGACAAAAGTGCGTAAACATTTTTTCCTGAATATATTCAGGAAAAAACACATATGCCCTTTTTGGCCAACCAAGCACTCGAGCAATGGAAATCCGCACTACAATGAAGTCTCATTTCCCATTCGTCAAAAGGGCCATCTGAAAAAAGTGTAAAAACCAGAAACACAGGACAGGCCATGGAGAACAGGGAGCCTTGTTATGCTGATGGGCAGGATGTAAATTGCCAACAGACACTCTGGAGATGTTTATGGTGTATCCTGAAACATCTGAAAAACAAAGCTACAGACCCTAGGGCACTTCCACTTTTGGCCCTATAGCTTAAGAAAATTAAAATCAACAAGACACAGCCAACACCAAATTTAGGGCTGCTGTGTTTACAAGAACCTTGAGTCCAGTACAAATTAAATATCCCAGAAAGAAAAATATGGATAAAGGAGTTGTGCTACTTACGTACAATGGAATATCACTCAGCAATGAAATCAATGTCATCAGGCCTGTAGCAGCAAATTGAGTGGATTTAAGTATGATGATTCTAAGAGAAATATGTCACACAGAGAAAGGTAATTATCATAAGATATCACTAATAGAGAGAGTGTAAACTTGGCTACACATAAACTGAATTCCAAAACCGAACAGAGTCTCACATTTAGATAAAAACTTATGCTTGCTTAAGGGGAAAGTTGAGTTGCGGTGCTGTATAAAACCAGAGATTGAAATTAGCACACATACCGTTCCATAAGCCAAATATGTAATAGACAAGACCTACTCTTTGCTCAACGAAATAGACTCATCCATGGTGTATCACCTCACACCTGTTAGAATGGGCATCATCAGAAAATCTACAAACAACAAATGCTGGAAAGGGTGTGGAGATAAGGAACCCTCTTCCGCTATTGTTGGGAATGAAATTGATACAGTCACTGTGGAGAAAGTTATGGAGTTTCTTATAAAACTAAGAATAGAATTACCATATGATACAGCAGTCCCACTACTGGGCATATACCCAGACAAAACCATAAATCAAAAAGAGACATTCACCGCAATGTTCATTGCATCACTATTTACAATATCCAGGTAATGGAAGCAACCTAAATGCCCACAGACAGACGAATGCATAAAGACGTGGTACATATATAAAATGGAATATTACTAAGCCATAAAAAGGAATGAAATTGGGTCATTTGTAGAGACGTTGATGGATCTAGAGACTGTCATACAGAGTGAAGTAAGTCAGAAAGAGAAAAAGAAATCTTGTCTATTAATGGCTATATGTGGAACCTAGACAAATTGTACAGATGAACCGTTTTGCAAGGCAGAAATAGAGCAACAGATGTAGACAACAAACGTATGGACACCAAGGGGGGAAAGCTGTTGGGGGGTGGTGGTGGGAGGAGTTGAGAGATTGGGATTGGCATGTATACATTTATATGTATAAAATAGATAACCAAAAAGAACCTGCTGTATAAAAAAATAAAATAAAATTCAAATTACAAAAAGTAAAACAGAAAAAATATTCTTCCCTTCACATACATGTATTTATATGAATAAATTATTTCCATGCTTATATCTGTAAATACAAAAAAGAGGAATAAAATCTACCTTGAACCAAAAAAGAAAAAAAAACAGAACCCACCAGCTACACAGAGGAAAACCGTATCAGGGCACTTGCTCCAGTTGTAAACAATTCTGAAGTTGGTCGGTGGTGGGGAATCATCTCCCATTCAGCCAGCAGGCCCCACGCAACAAGCGTCCTCATTGCAAAGCTGGGGGACCGTGCCGAGGCATCTGTGAGTAAACGTGGGCTGAGCCCCAGGCCAGCTGCTGCTGAAATGTTCCCACCCTTCCCAGGTAAAACACCTGAATATGTACAAGGACTTGAAAGCCTAGAGGAAGGGCCATGGAGCCACATGAGCGACAGCATGCCAGCCGACTTGGTGCCTGCAGGCCAGCCAGGATGGTCCTGGTCCTGGGTGCTCTTCTGGAAGCTTTCCATTTCCCTGCCTGAGATACCCCTGCTGTCCCGGCCCCCACTGCTTTCTTCCTCACTCACCTCTGCCCAGGGAGAAATTCCAGCGGCAGGTATGGGTGACACATCCTCTTCTTTAGCAGGTGGCATCTTGGCAACTGCTGCAGAAAGTCCAGCAGAGCCCCACTCACACTGGGCCACCCACAAAGCCGTGGCCTCTCACTCCCTCCCACCAGTCCAGCCCCAAGACTGCTGACAGGGCAGAGAAAATGGCGTCAGGCACAGCTGCAGGGGCTCTTGCTGCCTGGAGCGGTGTTTATATTGATCTGAACCCAGGCACACCTGGGGAGGGCTGGCCGGCACGGTCAGGCTTCCCAGGCCAGCCAATAATCACCCCTCAGGGGCTCACAGTTGCAGAAACTGGAACTTGCTGAATCGGCCAGGTCCAAGGAACAGGTGTGGGCTCCTGAGAGTCAGGATAGACAAGGGGCTGCAGCTCTGGCTTGTTTTCTAATTATATTATCTGGCCCATGAGTGGGAGACAACTTCAAGAAAACCCTCTCCTAATGAGAGGAACCCAGGAGTCAGGGAGAGGAGGGGTGGCTGGTGGGTGGAGACAGAGGCCTGGTGCCCCGGGTGCAGTGGAAGTCTCTGGAACACCGGGTGGAGAGAGGCCACACAGAGTGATGCCCAGGGTCACAGACCTGTCGGAGCTGCTGTTTGTTAGTTCAAGTCCTGCTCTGAGGTGCTCTGTGTCAGATCTGAGTGACAGGTGAGCTGGGAGTGCTCTGCAATGAGGGCGATATGCACGGTTCCTGTGTTCCCAGCCCTGCCATGGTACCTGCAAGGGTAGCTCTGTATCCTGGGAGGGGCCTGACCACGAGAGCCCCATGGGCTGCAGGGGGACCTGCCCAGGGAACCCCATATCCTGGGAGGGTCCTGAACACGAGAGCCCCGTGGGCTGGGGTGGGGTACCTGCCCAGGTGAGCTCCATATCCTGGGATTGGCCTGACCTCGAGAGCCCCATGGGCTGCTGGAGTCCTGGTAAAGGATGTCAGGACAGTCAGTGAAGCCACCGAGGATATACCTCCAGTAGTTCCTAAATCCTACACCCTGCTGGTCATTCTACCAACCACCAGGACATGGTATTCTGTATTAGTCTTCAATGATGCCTTCTTTTGTATTCTATTAGTCCCAGAGTCACAAGAAATTTTGGCTTGTGAGTGGCAGGACTCAACATACAACTGAAACAATACTTCCGGGCCGTGTTGCCCCAAGGGTTCAAAAATTCCCACACCATCTTTGGGGAAAGCTCAGCTAAAGACCTAAAAGTTCTACCTCTGGAAAAGGAAACACTCCTTCAATATGCAGACGACATTCTGATCGCCAGCCCTACTAAGGAGACCTCTGAACTACCAAGCCAATAAAGGATACAAGTTGACCAAGAAAAAGCTCAAATATCACAGACTACGGTGACCTGCCTGGGCTTCATTCTCACAGAAGGTCGGAGAAGCCCATCCCAGGAAAGGGAAGAAACAATTTACAGCCTTACCCATTTCTGAAACTAGAAGACAGCTTAGGGGTTCCTGGGGAGGCCAGGGTTTGCTGCTTCTGGATCCCTAACTACAGTCTACTAGCTCGGCCTCTATATGAAACACTGAAAGGAAAAGGTGATGATCCTTTTGAATAGAATGCAGAAGTGGCCTTTCAAGAATGGAAAGAGCAGTCAATTCAGACCCTTGCCCTGGAACTCCCTAATTTAGCTAAACCCTTTGACCTTTACATTCCTGGTGAACGGTGAATCGCCATTGGAGTATTAGTGCAAAACCTGGGACCACTTGAAATGGAACAATGCAAGAATGCGATCCAGGTAGGATAAACTACGGTCACCAAGGGGCTTGGCCCACCGCCACATCTGGCCAAGATACTGGCAGTATCTGATAACCTGGAAATCAGCAGCCCAAAAGGCCACCTCCCTCCTAAGGAAAAAGGAACCCTCGTGGTGATCCTAACCCCCAACCATGCCCTGAAGTTGCAGGGTTGGCTCCGTGGGCACACTGATCTTGAGTGAGGAGGCCTTCCAAATCCAACCTCCATAGAGATAACCGGGGCAAAGGGGCACCATGAAGACTCATGTGAAGGTGTCTGAACATGGAAATTTAACGCTCATTTCCCACCAGGAAGAGGAATTAACCAAAGGCTCAGCATGCCATGCCGGAACCATATTAGGGCCTGAAGCAATCCTGCGGGTTTGCGGCCAGCTCACAAGAAAGCGAGTTGAAGAAAGGAGCTCAGGGGCACTGTAATTCACAAAATTGCAGAGTAATGAATGACAGCTATCGTCCAAAAATGTTTTGAAGTAAGTCTTCGAAGAGGACTTGAAATCGGGGCAGAATTTCAGGAAAACGATTTCAGGGGGTAGACTGGAATTGCACTTAAAGAATAAGATTAGAGGCAGAATGTCGACAATGATGCACTTGGCCAAAAAGGGCGTATGCGTTTTTTCCTGAATATATTCAGGAAAAAACGCATACGCCCTTTTTGGCCAACCAAGCAACCGTGTAAAGGAAATGTGTACTACAATGAAGTCTCACTGCCCCCCGGTCAAAAGGGCCATCTGAAAAATGTGTAAATTCCAGAAAGGCAGGACAGGTCATGGAGAACAGGGAGCCTTGTTATGCTGATGGGCGGGATGTAAATTGCCAACAGCCACTCTGGAGAAGTGTATGGTGTTTCCTGAAACACGTAGGAAACAAAGCAACACAGCCTATGGCACTTCCACTTATGGTCCTATAGCATAGAGAAATTAAAATCACAAACACACAGCCACCCCAAAGTTTGGGATGGCTCTGTTTACAAGAACCTTTTCTACGGTACAAGTTAAATATCCGAGAAAGCAAAAAATGGATAAAGAAGTTGTGGTACGCACGTACAATGGAATATCACTCAGCAATGAAACCTACGTCATCAGGCCCGTAGCGGCATAATGAGTGGATTCAGGTACGATGATTGTACGAGAAATAAGTCACACAGAAAAAGAAACATCATAAGATATCACTAATACACGGAATGTAAACTTGGCCACACATGAACTGAATTACAAAACAGAACAGGGTCTCAAATTTAAAAAACCAACTTATGCTTGCTTATGGGGAAAGGTGAGTTGGGGTGCTGCTTAAAAGCAGAGATTGAAATTAGCACAGATACCATTCCATAAGCCAAATATATAATAGACAATACCTACCCCTTGCTCAACGAAATGGACTCAACACCCCATATTCAACGCATGGGAATATACCTGACAATTAAGAATCTTAAAACCCATGGATTTATATGTCTCCATAAGGAAATCAAGCGTGTGTACAGCGGCCTAAATGCAGCAGTGAAAATCCGATAAATCCCATTATCAAAATAAATTTCAAAAACAAAACACAATGACAGTGAAATAGAGAGCAATTCTTAAATAATTCATTCAGGGCTTGTGATGCAACCTGGATTTACCACATCTACACCCAGAGCTGGGTGAGACATAAGGCTGGACACTTCAGGCTGATAGCATTGGTGAGGTTCGGTGAGCAAACGCAGACCCTTTGAAGTCATACTGCATGGTACCCATTCCATGGGTCCCAACTCTCCACGTTTAAGGGATTCTTCCTTCAGCTAAAACATGCATGGGAAACCCAGAGTATGGTCCACCGTGTGATTGGGAAACGTTTTCAAATGCATCTCAGTTTTCGAACCCTGGTACTCGGGTTCAACATTCCAGAAGCTTTACTAACACTCTCCCCACTTGGAGAGTCAGGGACTTTAACCTCCTGTTTGGCAGAGTTTGCAATTTCTGCCCAAGATGAACAGGAATAGGGAGAACCAATGAGAGACTAGCTGTAGGTGTCTGCACGGGCAAATGGAATGCTCATTTCCCACCAGGAAGAGGAATTAACCAAAGGCTCAGCGTGCCCTGCCAGAAACAGATTAGGGACTGAAGCAATCCTGCGGTTTTGTGGCCAGCTCACAAGAAAGCGTGTTGAGGAAAGGAGCTCAGGGGCACTGTAATTCACAAACCTGCAGAGTTATGAATGACAGCTATCGTCCAAAAATGTATTGAAGTAAGTCTTCGAAGAGGACTT